>NW_014578294.1:51703-60056 GCF_000485595.1 Priapulus caudatus
TGACAGAAAATGATGCCCCGAGGGTAATTAGTTGGGCCGTGGGTCCTAAATGCAACTGAATTGCAGGCTACTGCCCGTCCTCAGGGTTGGAATCAGAACCTTGTCGCCTGCCTAAAGTCGATTGAACAGGTGCTCTAAATCAAATGCGAGGGTGCGGAATAGAGCCATTCTAACTGACAGTAATGGAGGATGGCACATGCCCCACGTAGGTGCCCCCATTAATAGGTTGCGGCTGACGTGTTCACAGGATGCAGTGACAAGCTAACAACGTTGGTGATGGCTATGTCTCCTCAGACGGATGGTCTGTGCCCCCTCGCCCAATTTAACAAGCATTTAGGTAATTGTGCAAAATGGGGTCACATGTATTGACGGTGATGACCTTAAGGATTGACCTGTTGTAGTCGCGACTTTAGTGACATGGCTGACCGGTTCGCTGGTAAACTTCGAGCATGCCGTGACTACACCGTATTACACCGCGCGAGGGCCGCAGCGTGTTTCCGAGACTACCCGCCCGCGACAGAATACTGTCGCTGGAGCCGTTGCTGCGCTGTACATTGCGCAGACTGAAACGGTAACCTCTGCTGGTGGTGAGTGCTACTCGTAGTACAATCAGATGGATAGATGGATGGTAGAGGATGATTGATGGATGGATGGAGATGGAAGGAAGAAATGGATCTATGGTAGACATTGATGATGGAATGAGATGGAAGATGGTGTCACCTGGACTGGGACTGCCGATGAATGCATGGTTAGGATGAGAAAAGGACAAGCAGAACAAACAAACAGACAGAACAAGTCAGACAGACACACAGCAGGCAGCAGGCAACGACAGCAGAGCAGACACGCTAAGCCAAAGCAGATATATCAGGGTTAAGATAGTTGGTATGTCAGATGGGATTTAGAGTGCTGTATGATTTCCAGCAGTTTTGATAATCGCATACATTGATATCATGGCCAAGACTGGTTTTCCATTCCTGGGCTCTGAAATTTTGGTGAATGGAAAAAGTTCAGGGAAGTTCTGCATATTGGGCCAGAGGAAAAAATGTGGAGAACAGGATACAGGGAAACAAGCGCTAGGAAGGCAGCAGGGCCATGCTGCCGACCGGATAGAGATAAACAATTGGATCGCAGGTTTGCCTAAGTTTTCCGATGCCCTGCCTGTGCCTGTGGGTGGTTTGTGTGTCGACTGCGAGCGTGTGGTGCGCCCCACTCGTCGCTCCGTGTCGCCAGTGCCGTCGCTGTCCGCCAGGTCGCCAGGGACTGGTGACTCGGCACCTCTCACCACCTCATAGCACTCCACTCCACACAATGTGCCGAATCTCTATCCAACAATAATTCGAATGTCAAATTAAGCATTAGTATACCCATGATATAAAATGGTTGTAGATAGTTAGTATCCGTAGCATCAACATCACCACCCTACCACCGCCCACACACGCAATACAGGTTGCCCATATAAAAATCCCGGTGCACTACCAGGGAGCTCTCTCCTCTCTCCTGCATAACCCAGGCCCCGCAGTCCTCTGAACTGCTCAGGCTCAGCAAAATCGTCTCTGCTCTCTCTGTAACGAACACCTGTCGGCGCTTCGTGCAAGGTTAGCATAGTCATCCCGCCGAATCTACCCTGTGGTCCCCCCATACGTCCCTCGATCTGCACACCAACGTCACCGCTCGTCCGTGCGCCCGCGCCGCGAAACACGCCTCGCAAGCCACCACTCACACGACCCCGCGGTGAAGTTTTGCGTGTCAGTGTTTTTACGTAGCAGTCCCATAGTACCACGCTCCGCGAAGCGATGCGGCTCCACGGAGCGCACTCCCCGCAGCCGTCGCCCCGGTCGGCCAGCTACTGCGCCACCAGCCTGAGCCTCCGCAACGACAACTCAGGTCTCAATCTTACCTCGCACCCCAGCCAAACCGGCAGAGTAAAACTCCACATTGCCTCGTACTTGTGGGAGCGTTCGCTCGGGAACTTTGTTGGAGGAAAACAGTGTGACGGTGATCCATTAGCGTCCGCGAAATTGTTTTCTGAGTGGAAATGCATGGCCAAATTAATCAGATGAGGGTTCATTAGTGTGTAGGTTCCACGACTCTGTTCCATGTAGTTATTATCCGAGCTATGATCTTATTCGGTAATGCACTAATATCTTGCGATACAATATCTTGCTGAAGATCGCTACTGCATTGTAATATATTAGTTGGTAATCTTAGAATAACAAGATGAAATATGGCCTAAATGATCTATCTTCTAATCAAGTCTAAGCATACCTGTTTACGGCCAAGTAGCAACCGTCTATACATTGGCAATAACAAATTGATAGATTGATGGTTGATAGAGTGTATTTTTGCGCGATTCCTGCATGCGATGTGTAAATAAAATGTTACTTTGCATACACCAGTGTCGAGCGCAAAGATTATGGAGCAGAGAAAGACGTCGAGATAAAAGCTGACAAGCAAGTCTTCGACTCAAACCGACATAGCCTCCACCATCACCAGCTTCATCCACGAGTGCATGATCTGCATTCCAGTCCTGGACAAGTCAGTAGTACTTCATTGCTGAGGAGTTTATAACGATGAATCGTTATATTATCAATTATTTGGCAAGAAATGATCATTTTCTGGGGTTCTGCGATCACATTTCTTTTTAACTCGTCAAATAAAAGCTGCTTTGAGATTTGAGGTGTAAATTTGTATCGAAGATTGTAGTTGTGAGGGCATGATACGAATAAACACACACTCCTATCATTAGCTACTGAGACCAGATGTAGGCTTACTTCTCAAAAGCTACCAGTCTCAGGCTGGAGATCAAATGCTAGTTCAACACTGATATGGCATAATGAACTCTTGTCCCAATGCTGGTATGGTGTGGCCCTCAAAATAAAAACCTACTAGTGACTAGCATAGAGTTCAGTAGTAATTAGTGCCTACATCTAACTACCACTCTAACTACTATAGTGACTAGCAGAGAGTAGAAACTAGTAGTAATTAGTGCCCTACATCTAACTACCACTCTAACTAGCCACAAATTTCCACTTCCTTCGCAGAGCGACGCAAGCGACAGCGGATCACTGTCCCGCTGTCGACGTCGTCAACGTCGGCGCGACGGCCCGCCGAGCGACACGCCGCAGAAAACAGAAGAGCAGTGGCCGCTGAAGGACGTCATCTTCATCGAGGACGTGAAGTCGGTGCCCGTCGGACGAGTTCTCAAGGTCAGCGGCGAGTCGTACACGTCCGCCACGCTCTGACGAGCACGTGGTGGGGTCGGGGGGGGGTTGGCAAATATCAGATTTCACCGGCTCACTTACATCTCAAGCGTAGGACATCTTAGGGAGCAAGCGGTTTGTTCTTTATTGGCAAGGTAGGACACCTGACTCATAAATACCCGCGCAAAGAAATCGTTATGTTGACTCGACTAAAAACGAAACTAGGGCAGCAGATTAAAGGGCACCGACGGCAATTACACAAAAGGGCAAGGCAGGTGACTGCCGTCGGTCGAGTTGGATTTTCAGGGGCAGTACGGCAATTGATAGGGGCACCGACGGCAATTGCCGTCGGTGCCGTCGATTAATTCGAGCCCTGAGTCAAACCTATGTCTGACAGGCACCTAAACGTCACTATTTCGAATATTTCCAAACTCTTATTAAATTTTCCTTTGCATAGACAATTTAATTTGGACAGTAATTACTAGATTAAACTCAGTAGTTACTATATACAACTTTAATATATACAAAACCATATTATATATACATATAATATAAATGTTTATAGCTGTTCTGCTGTTTATACATGAGAAATGAAACGACTTGTGGGGAATGAAGATTACTTAATTGTTAATTCGGACATTATTTAGCTGTTATAGTAGGTGGTACGGTAAAACCCCAATTTTACGCGCCCCGATTTAACGCGATGGGTCATTGGACCCCCTTTTTTGCTCTTATAGAGCCATGTATATATAACCCCGATATAGTGCGACCCCGCTTTTTTCGCGATGACATTTTATGGACCCCAACCATCGCGTTATAATGGGGCTACACTGTTAATCACTATTCTGCTGCTGATCAGTGGTTTCTCTGTCTCACCTGCGCGAGTGCGCGAGCCGCCAAGATTCCTCAGGGAGGAGTAGCTGTTGAACATGTCCTCGGAAAACATGGCCGAATCAGCGTCAATGATGACGCTCGGGTGGTCACCCCCGATGCCAGCGTCCAGCAGCGATATGAGATCCTCTGTAAACGCGGAAGAAAATCACAGGTAAAAAGTTGCAATGTTAGTAATTTCATACTTTTTAATAATCTTATGTTAATATATATATATGATATATATATATATGATATATATATATATATATATATATATATATATGTATAAGATATCATAATATAATACTATGATATTTTAATAATTATTTAATCATACGTAGCATTTTTTTATCAATGGTGGGGTTGTCTTGCCTGTGTTCTGACTACACATTAATTCCACTGCATTTTTCCCTATGAGATGTGTACGCACGTGCCACATAAAAAAAACATTGCACCTACTAGCTACGCACACACTGCCTAGCGTGTACTGTAGAGCACATTCCTACGGAGTAGCTTTTGAGAAGTAAGCCTACATCTGGTCTCAGTACAATGATAAGGTATTCGTATCATGCCCCTCACCAACTAAATCTTCGATACAAATTTACACCGATCTCAAAAATTGTATTTGCAGTTAAAAAGAAATGTGATCCGCAGACCCGCAGAAAATGATCATTTCTGCAATAATTGATAATATAGATTCATAATTATAAACTCCTCAGCAATGAGGTACTTACTGACTGGTCCAGGACTGGGGAATGCAGAATCGCTGCACGTGGATGAAGCTGGTGATGGGGGTGGAGGCATGTCCGGTTTAGAGTCCGAAGACTTGCTGTCAGCTTTTATCTCGGTCTTTTTCTGCTCCAACTTTGGCTCGACACTGGTGATGCAAGTACAAGGATATTACACTGCATGCAGGAATCGCAAAAATACACTAATCAATCAATCAATCAATTTGTTATGCAATTATAATGTACTTGGTAAACAGTATTAGACTTATAGAAGATAGAATCATAGCATAATTTTATTACTAATGATTACCAACTAATAATTACCAATGATTAGCACTTCACAATGATAGATTCGCAAGATAATTATCATTACCGAAAAGACATAGCGGATAATAATAATGGAACAGATTCGTGAATAACATAATGAACCTCAGATTTAACTGCCATGCATTTCCAACAGAAACAATCGCCGACGCTAAATCATCGTCACACGTTTCCCCCAACAAACTCCCCCGAGCGACGCTCACAAGTGAACACATGTGGTTTTTACCTGGCCGCCTTGGGCTGGTGCAGTAACTTGAACCTGCAGTTGTCGTTGAGGCTCCACGCGGGTTCCAGTAGCTGGCCGACCCGGGGGCGACCTCCGATGCTCGTGAAACCCACCGCGCCGACGTGGTACATGGGACTGCTACGTAAACACACCTGCACGCAAACGCACCGCCGGTCGTTAGGTCGTGTTCACGCGTTTCACCGCGGCGACACGACATGGACGTTGTTAGATCGAGACGATGGGACGACAGGGAGATCGGCAATGACTATGTACACCTATGGCACGAACCCACGATGTTCTACAATAGACAACATTTCTGAGCACTACAGTTCAAAACTGCCCTAGTATGCAAAAGGGAAAGCTCCCTGCTAGTGCACACCATTTTATATGCAACTGGATTGCCTGTGGGGCCGTGGAGGTGTGATGTTGATGCCATACGATACTACTACTACAACCATTTTATATCACTGGGTATACTAATGTAATTTGACATTCGAATTATTGTTGGATAGAGAGTCGTCACATTGGTCATGAATCTATGATGTGAATGCCATCACCATCCATGCACGCACACACGCACGCACACACCACATGCACACACACGCTCGCACACACACAAACACCACAGGCACAGGCAGGCACGGAAACACATATGCAAACCTGCGATCCAATTGTTATCTCTGATCCGGTCGGCACATGGCCCTGCTGCTTCCTAGCCTTGTTCCTGATCTTTTCCCACATTTTTTTCCTCTGCCCAAATGGCAGAACTCCCCTGAAATTTTTCATTCACAAAATTTCAGAAGCAGAAATGACAAACCAGTGGGCATGATATCAATGTATTCGATTATCAAAACTGCATGGAAACATACAGCACTCTCATCCACATCTGACATACCAACTACTTACCTATATATCTGTCTTGGTATCTGTCTGTCTGCCTGTCTGTTGGCCTGCCTGCCTGTGTGTCTGTCTGACTGTCTGTCTGTTTGTTTGTCTGTTTGTCCTTTTCTCCATCCAACCATCCATCCATCCATCCATCCATCCACCCATCCTTCCATCTATCCATCCATCAATCTACCCAGATCCATCCTTCCTTCCATCTCCATCCATCCATCAATCCATTCTACCATCCATCTATCCATCTATTTACTACGAGTAGCACTCACCACCAGCAGAGGGTACCGCTTTCCAGTCTGGCGCAAGTGTACAGCGAGCAGACGTGCAGCGACAGTATCTTGTCGCCGGCGTAGTCCGGAAACAGCTGCGCCGGATGCTCGAGTTTACCAGCGACCTGGTCCAGCGCCTCGTCAACAAAGGTCGCGACCTACAACCAAGGTCAAATCCAAGGTCAACACCGTCACTACATGTGACCCCATTTTGCACAATACTACATGTGTTAATGGGGGGGGGCACAGACCCATCCGTCTGAGTGAGATAGCCACACCAACGTTGTTAAGCTGTCACTGCATGTGAACACGTTCAGCGCAACACATTAATGGGGGGCACCTACGTAGCATTGCCACTCCTATTACTGTATTAGAATGGCTCTATCGCACCTCTGATTGATTAGAGCTACCTGTCAATCACTTTAGGCAGGCAGACATAGGTCAATTCAACCCTGAGAATAATCTCATGTCAGTTGCAAACCCCCAACTAATTACCTTGGCAATTTGTAACGGTAGCAACTACTGCCACTAGATGACATATCTACACGAGATTTCAGAATAATCAAACTAATAAAACTAAACTCAAAACTAATAAAACCACAGTGACTAAGCATACACATTACTATGCATCGTTGCAAACTCTCGGTGCAACATGGATTCCTCAACACTCATTCCAACTACGGTCGGAGTTATAAGACACGTAGCACTACATCGTTATATCGTCGAATACCTTTCCAGACTCCGTTAGGACAGAAGCCCTAACACTGCAAGATGCAATGCTCACTACTCTCTCCACAAGCTGCAGTGATGGTGCCTTCGGGTGATACACACTTCCCTACAGACACAAATAGAAGGATCGATACATAATAGCAGGAGTAGATAATAGGGAGTTAGGGGTTCCCTATTATCTACTCCTGATAATAGGTTTATTTCACAACATGTTATCAATGTTACAGCCAACTGCCATCCACCAATCACTGATCACCAATAATCCACTGATAACCAATTGTAGCGCTATCCACAGCCTGAGTACGATAAACGAGCGCTGCAAGCACACACTCAAATGTAAAACAAAAGAAAAAGTGGGGACTGAAAAAAAATGTCAACAACAAAAGGTGAGTTAAATGTTACAAAATTTAATCTGTAACATAAAAACTTGGATAAAACACTATTATACAAGATTATATAACAATCATACATAGTTAAGATCATTAGATGCAATTCACTTTTTAAATTTCTTTAAATTTTAAAATAATTTCTTTTATTTATTATTTTATGATTTATTTTATTAATACTACTTTCTTTTAAAGTGCAGTTTTTTTCGAATTTTGGATTTTTTCGGAAATCCGTCTGCAGACGAACAGTTAAGATCCATGCACTCACCATGATGCTAACGTCGGCTGACGTGTAGGGGTGCGAGTCGTGCCAGCGCCACTGCCGCAGCCGGCCGTGGCTGTCGATGGCGACGAGCTCCGAGAACAGCGCTGCGATCTGAACGAACCTCGTGCCGTCCTCCTCCTAGTGTGCGAACATGCGTGAGAGCGAACACACGGATGCAGGACATGCGACAAACATTTATACATTACATTTTTTAAAGAATTTCCACTAGATGAAAACCGTAAGCTGAGACATTCTGATGGCCATTTTATCAATAAAATATAAAGTTGTATATATATATATATCATATATAAATGATTTTCGAGTGTAAGTGATTTTCGAGTAAAAATCATTTATATATGATATATATATATATATACAACTTTATATTTTATTGATAAAATGGCCATCAGAATGTCTCAGCTTACGGTTTTCATCTAGTGGAAATTCTTTAAAAAA
>NW_014578294.1:61505-69108 GCF_000485595.1 Priapulus caudatus
CTTTCACGCGCAGCTGGAGAGCGGGAGCGGGACGGCGACCGGGAACGGGAGAGCAGCTTCCGCTTCCGGGACCGGCGGTGGCTGGTGAGAGCGCGCTGCGGGACTCCGGAGTCGGCGGGCTCGCCTCCGCGGACAAGCCGGAGAACCTCGTCACGGCGGCGAAGAAGGAACCCGTCATCCAGTTCCAGAAGAGTCCGCTCATGTTCGGGGAGGAGCTGGAGTTCTGGAACGACAAGGTGAGGCAGGGGTGAAGTAGGGAGAGTGATAGAACGCGCGGCGGGGGGGAGGAAGTAGGGAGAGTGATAGTAGACGCGCGCGGCGGCGGGAGGAAGTAGCGAGATGATAGCTAACGCGCGGCCGGGCTGGCAGGAAGTTTTAGGGAGAGTGATAGAACGCGCGGCGGCGGGGGAGGAAGTAGCGAGAGTGATAGAACGCGCGGCGGGGAGAAGAGTAGCGAGAGTGCGATTAGAACGCGCGACGGGAGCCCGAGATAGTAGCGAGAGTGATAGAACCGCGCGGCGCGCGGGGAGGAAAGTAGCAGAGAGTGATAGAACGCTGCTGGCGGCGGGCGGAAGGACAGTAGGAGACGTGATAGAACGCGCTGGCGGCGGGGGAGGAAGTAGCGAGAGCGATAGAAGCGCCCGCGGCGGGGGGAGGCAAGTAGCCGAGAGTGATAGAACGCACGGCTGGTGGGAGAAGTAGTGAAGAGTTGAATAGAACGGCGCGGCGGCGGAGCGAGATAGGCAGAGCTGATAGAACGCGCGGCAGGTGGCAGGAAAGTTAGGGAGAGTGATAGACGTGCGGTGAGGTGGAGGGAAGTAGCGAGGAGTTGATAGATAACGCACGGGGTGTGGGGAGCGAAGTACGCGAGGAGTGCTAGAACGCGCGCCAGGGGAGGACAGATAGCTCGCACGACGTGATAGAACGTGCGCGCTCGGGGGGGTAGGAAGTACGCCGCAGAGTGTATAGACACGCGCGGCGGGGTGAGGACAGTAGGCGAGAGTGATATTAACGCGCGGCGGCGGGGGAGGAACAGCTAGCGAGAGTGATAGAACGCGCGGCGGGGAGGAAGTAGCGCAGAGTGATTAGAACGCGCGGCACGGGGTGGAGAGGAAGTAGGGAAGTGATAGACCGGCGAGGCGCGTGCAGGACTAACATAGGCTGCGAGAGTTATTAGAACGCGCGGCGGGACCGCCGGGGAGGAAGTAGGAGGAGTGATAGAACGCGCGGCGGGGAGCGAAGTAGCTGGCAGAGTGATTAGAAACGCCCGCGCGGCGGGGGAGGATAGTACGGGAGAGTGATCTAGAACGCTGCTGGCGGCAGGGAGCGAAGTTAGGAGAGTGATAGAACGCGCTTCGGGGGGGGAGGAACATTAGGAGAGCTGATTACGGAACGCGCGGCGGGGCCGAGGAAGTAGGGAGAGTGATAGAACGCACGGCGGGGGGAGAAGTAGCTGGAGAGTGACTAGACACGCGCGGCAGGCCGTGAGGCAAGTAGCAAAGTGATTTAGAAACGCGCGGCGGCAACCTACTCCCTTGCTGCGGACGATCGAGGGGCAATATGTGGGTGGTGCCAGGGTGACCCTATCTCATCCCATCTCTACCCTATCTCATCCTGTCCAATTCCATCTCATCCCATCTCATCCTGTCCATTCCCATCTCAACCCATCTCACTCATCTTCCATCCTGCTCCCATCCCATCTCATCCATCTCATCACTTCCCATCCCCTATCATCCCATCTCATCCATGCCACCGCCGGTCCCGGAAGCGGAAGCTGCTCTCCCGTTCCCGGTCGCCGTCCCGCTCCCGCTCTCCAGCTGTGGGTGAAAGAGAGAAGGACGTTAATTAGTCATGTCCCGATGATCGATTACAATCGAAAGTCAGTCGTTTGCAGCAACCGACTAAGCGCTCGATTATGAAAAGAAATAATCGATTATCCAGTTTTTTGTGTGGTAATTTTTGTTATTTTATTTAAAAAATAAAATTTGAAAAAATTTATGAAATGACTCTTTTTCTCATTTTTTGTTTTTGTTACTTCACAGCTTGGAGACAGTAAATGTAACCTACACCAAACATAAGCAAGCATAATAATGTTACATAGCTTTTAGAATATTGTATTATAAAAACTATTGTATTATATGATATATTTCAATATCCGGTAGCCGCGATCAATAATATTCAACCGATTATCTTCGATCATCGATCGGTTGGGTGCAACCGGTGACCGATGAAATTCCAACCGATTCCCATCACTAGCGTTAATCGTTCGAACTTCCCCCATCCCGTTCAATTCTCGACGGCCGGCGACGTAGCTCCCGTGCGCGAGAGAGCAGTGATCGCGCGAACCTGCCACGCTGACACCATATGATATAGAGTCAAACCTATGTCTGACAGGCACCTAAACGTCACTATTTCGAATATTTCCGAACTCTTATTAAATTTTCCTTTGCATAGACAATTTAATTTGGACAGTAATTACTAGCTTAAACTCAGTAGTTACTATATACAACTTTAATATATACAAAACCATATTATATATACATATAATATAAATGTTTATAGCTGTTCTGCTGTTTATACATGAGAAATGAAACGACTTGCGGGGAATATAGATTACTTAATTGGGTATGCGGACATTATTTAGCTGTTATAGTAGGTGGTACGGTAAAACCCCAATTTTACGCGCCCCGATTTAACGCGATGGGTCATTGGACCCCCTTTTTTGCTCTTATATAGCCACGTATATATAACCCCGATATAGTGCGACCCCACTTTTTTCGCGATGACATTTTATGGACCCCAACCATCGCGTTATAATGGGGCTACACTGTATCACTATTCTGCTGCTGATCAGCTGTTTCTCTGTCTCACCTGCGCGAGTGCGCGAGCCGCCAAGATTCCTCAGGGAGGAGTAGCTGTTGAACATGTCCTCGGAAAACATGGCCGAATCAGCGTCGATGATGACGCTCGGGTGGTCACCCCCGATGCCAGCGTCCAGCAGCGATATGAGATCCTCTGTAAACGCGGAAGAAAATCACAGGTAAAAAGTTGCAATGTTAGTAATTTCATACTTTTTAATAATCTTATGTTAATATATATATATGATATATATATATATATATATATGTATAAGATATCATAATATAATACTATGATATTTTAATAATTATTTAATCATACGTAGCATTTTTTGATCAATGGTGGGGTTGTCTTGCCTGTGTTCTGACTACACATTAATTCCACTGCATTTTTCCCTATGAGATGTGTACGCACGTGCCATATAAAAAAAACATTGCACCTACTAGCTACGCACACACTGCCTAGCGTGTACTGTAGAGCACATTCCTACGGCGCAGTTGGTACATGTACGTCTGTGTAGTAGGAATGTGCGCTACAGGACGTTGCACATAGCGTCCCTTGCACCTACTAGCTACGCACACACTGTCTAGCGCAGTGGTTCTTAACCTTTTTTGAGTCATGAACCCCTTTGAGAATCTGGTGAAAGCTACGGACACCTCCCCAGAAAATATACATAAGCACATAAACACAAAATTTTTCATGCGCCTGGTTCACGGACCCCCTGAAGATCATCCCCGAACCCCAAAGGGGTCCATGGACAACAGGTTAAGAACCCCTGGTCTAGCGTGTACTGTAGAGCACACCCCCACTGCGCAGACGTGCGCACACCGAGTGTCGCGCGTACGTACCTGGCATGTAGGCATCTTGAGAGTCTTCACCATCATCCCCATCCTCATCATCACGACTCAGCAGATTGTTCACGGCTAGATTCACGTCCAGGTTCTGAAGCATACACAACATCAGTATGCAGTGTATACACCGTACACAGACATGTGTAAGATATACTACATGCAAGGTAGACTGATTTATTATAATTGATTTTTAATATATTTAATATAATGTTGATATAATTTTTGATGTAGAAATATGACAATTATTGTATTTTTAAACGATACTGTAACGAAACGCTTGCTATTCGGGGCTTGAAATTTGATTGAACGGAAATTTACACATAAAAGCTGGTGGGACGGTTCAAATTTTGCCTCTTACTATTTGGTATTTGTGCATGGCAAGCATAATCTGGCTAAGAAACATACCGTGCGTTGAAGTTCTCGTATGATGAGGTTTCTCGACTTTCCCTGCAGCACGACTTGCGCCTGAAATAAAATGACAATTTTATGATGCCTGACCGAGACACCTGATTATCCAAAACCAATGCTACCGAATTTGTAGGCAAAAATATGCACTCCACAGAAAAACATATTTACACACAGCTTTGTACGCTTGCATGCACATGCGTATCTAACTCATAAAGTAGCACATAAACGACCTCGTATTGAATTTCCCACCTAAAATTTCACCTACACGTCGGGCCCCTTCTAGCAAACTGTCATAAAAATTAGGAGCATCATGAGTTGACAACGACACAACAATTCTCGTAACTTTTCCCTCGCAGAAGTTATAACATTGCAGATTCGTGACGATAATAACTTTTGCAATCTTCTTATACGACATTTACGTTTATTATACTAATTAAATGGCACCACATTAAAAGGGAATTAAGTCGAAAATATGCACAGACCACCGGGAGTGACGATCGCACACGTAAACAACGTTTGCTTATATTGCTGGAAACGGTGGGTCCGCATCGACGTAAGTAAGCTCAATAACCTGAAACCGGTTCCAATTCGTGCCGGACCACTGGCCCTGAACCACCAGGTGCAAAATTACACCAATCAAACCCTTACATAGATGATATACATATATAAAATATGATACTACAATGATACAATCATAATAATATTATTATTATTATTTATATTATTACAATTATTATCATATATCATTATTATACGATATTACATACATTATGTACGTCAATAATTCATAGCAACGCAGGGTATTAGCCAGCAATGAGTATTGTGGGAGTGCAGAAAAAATATTTGGGAGTGCAATTTTTTTGTACGTGTGTCTTTAGATCAATATTTTAGGTCGTGCTACACATTTTGGGCCGTGCAGTTTCAAAACTGACCGTGCAATCAAGGCCGCACAGCTTGCTGGCTAATACTGTGCAGCAGTGTCTACCTCAGAGATGCTAACACATATTTGAAGCAATCTGTAGTTTCTGGCCATCAAATTAGTCGTTCGAGGGTCACGTAGTGACCCGAGTTTTCTAGGGGGGTACGACATGCCCCCCGGAAAAAATTTTGATTCTGAGATGCAATTTCCTGCATTCTGAGGGTCAAAAATGACAATAAATTGACAAAAAATAACAATAATTAAAAAAAAAATATATATATTTCGATCACAGTGAAATTCGTAGTTTGATACAAACTGGTCGTAGTGGTGCAAAAGGAATAGAAATTCGTATAAAATACGAATAAATCGTAGTGGTTGGCATCTCTGCTACCTGATTGATGAGTTCCTCGGGAACCATGGGAGCCGGGATGACAGGCCGCTGTCCGACAATGACCCCTGACCCCCGACCTCTGCTAGCCGCGCGGATCACTCGGCCGCGGGTCCTCTGCGGCTGCCGCGCCACGGCACTAGCTGTCGTCGTCGTGGGCGTCGTCGTTCGCGACGTGCCGCCATTCAGGTTCAGCCTTCTATTGCGCAATCGACGATTACGCGATGGTTAGGACGAATATTTTTTTTATATCTTTTTTTAAATTTACATAAGATCCTATGTTGATAATGATATATAATAATATATGGATTGTCGTTAGTAATAGAAAATACTTTAGGCAAAATTATAGACAATATAACATAATTATTTTTCATACCATCGGTCAATATTTTGATAAAATAACGAAATGAAAAGCTGGACAAAACATGTGCCCATAGATTAGATGAAGGGACATTCTTACAGGTAAAAATAATTCAAACATAGTCTACAGTCCAGTGCTGATATCTTACCTGAGAGGATGACCAATTATTTCTTCAAACACTAGTATCTCAGGTGCAGCAGCAGTACCATCGGTATCTAGCCGCATCGGGGCTGCTCCGCCACCTTTCGTAGGAGCCACCCTAGATAAAAGTATATAGTGTATAAAGCTTCTGTACTTTTCTAAAAGTCAATAGTTACTTTTAGCGGTTTTCACCGGCGAATACGAGCTATTCCTCATTCGTAAGTTTACCATGTCAGGATTATCAACATGTAGCTACTTAGACAAGAAAAATAGTTACAAGTAACACTCACCCTTTGCTATTGTCTGTCTTAGTCAGATCTAACCGGTCAGTCAGCAGTGCATACGAGACCCTACACAAGCGGCCATCCTATATGAAGACAATATATTTCATCAGACATCAGTTGCGATTAGAAGGGTTTGGGGGGTTGGAATTGATGATATGTGACGTGTGTTAGATGAAAGTCATTGCACGTATACACGTGTGTAGGCGTTCATGACCATGGCTTCGTGTGTGGTGTGCGTGCGTGTGCGTGTGCATTTACCTGCATCTCTGTGCACACGTCTGAACACGTGTGTATGCACCAGCACATACGTATTTACGCATCTGTACATGTATAAGAATGCGTGTCTGCGTAATAACAATCAGACCTTAAACGTGTTAAAAATGTTAAAATACATAAACTTACATAAATGCGAAAGTTCAACGGCTTTACTCGAAATTCTTAACAAACAACGAATTTTCTGTACAACCATACCTCCAATAGCAAGGCAATGTGACTAGGCCCCACAACACACTGGACCACGGAAACTCCTTGCAGTCTTGTGAAGACTGGGGGCGTCGCGTAGCCATGACGACTAACCTTATCCGACACTTCTCTTAGTCTGAAACACATTTACAAAATGGTAATAGATGAAATGACAGTGTCAATGACACTGTAGCTCACCAAAAAAAGGGACACAAATGAGTGAGTAAGAAGAATCAGTCTAATTGAGCAACCCATGCTTAATAGTATTGTATAAGCTATATAAGCCAAAGACAGCATTTCCATGGAGCGGTGTCAAGCTCTTTATTAGCATTCAAAAGATGGCTATACATGGCATGCTTTCCAGCCCATGTGATCACCGTTTACGCCTCCGCACTAATAATTGTGGCGTATCACTACGCTAGTGCTTGTGAACGCATATCACCACATCCCCCTCTCTTTACAATAAGGAATCAAAACTGAATTAAACCAAAACTATCTCAATCTCAACTACACTGCAAACAGTGTTTTCTTTTCACTCATCTTTGAATCTCATGGGTATCTTTACCACCCGACCCGACCGAGTGATAGTCCCCTGAACACCCCCTGATGAACCAATGTTAACGCGTGTATCGCGTGGTCTGTTCACATCTGTCTCTGCAACATTGTTATTGGGACTCGAAGCTTTCTCAGCCTCGTGATCCATCACGACTGGTCGCGAATCTCGACTCTCTACTGTCGGCTTGGGCGTCTCACGTATTTGAACCCGATTACCGTCGAACTGGTTACCCCTCCCATTTCCACAACGTAATGACCGATCGTTCTCGTTGCACTGCTTCACGTTCCTGCACACACGAGATTTTCTTGTCCTTGTTCAGTACCCGAACGTTCTGTCCCTCGATGAGCGGTGCCTGCTCGCGGTATGCTCGCGTG
>NW_014578294.1:69133-87054 GCF_000485595.1 Priapulus caudatus
AGGTGAGAAAACTGGCCATTCTGGCGCAAACGCCGCACTGTGTTGGCCAAACAAATGAGCCTCAAAGTAGTGACGCTGGACGTCCACATGTTTTATCTTTGCTGCCCGCCCGTACCGCTGCACCGCAGGCACGGTTGCTTGGGCATTGGGGAAACTGTAAACAACATCGAGATTTTCAACAAATTGGAGGCTATTTCAAAATACCATTTTATAACGACAACGTGCGAGTGAAATGGCGGAGGAACTCAGGGGTTGTATCCAGGATTTTTTCTGGTGGCGGCTCGTGATCATCAATTTTTTGCGACCTTTTCAAGCAATGAAATAGCAGCCAAGACTGTGATTACAGTGTCAATACTAATCAGCGGGTGTACAGCGATTTGTACCGGGGGGGGGGTAACCGAAACCCAAACTGGAGCACGCGAAGGGGTCTGGGGGCTTCCCCCAGGAAAATTTTGAAATTATACCTTCCTTAGAATGGCGTTTTCTGCGCGCGAAGAGGGGGGGTCGGCCCACTGGACCCCCCGTGGTACACGCCCTGACAATTTAATTAAACAAAAAAATTTGTTTCAAAAAAAAAAATCAGTTTCAAAAAAAATGTTTCTGACTCAGTTTGAACAACAGTTTTTCGAACTTTGCACTTTAAGTCTAGGTGCGTTGTCTGATCTTGTCTTTCTTTGTCTTTGTCAGTACCTTTGTCTCTCTCTTTATGAAACAAAATTTTGTTTAAAAAAAGGACTCAATTTCAGAATTGCTGCGAATTGGATAGCATTTACGTCAGTGCAATTGTCAATGTCTTTGACTCATTGGCTGGTACCTGATGCTTTTCATTATATGTCATTGTACAAAGGCCTCGAAAAAAAATGTCTTTGGAAAAAATGTGGACTTTTAAAATTTTGGGGGGGTCGAGTATCGACCTCACGACGCCCGCCTGCATGACACCCATGGAAACTTAGAAGTTTATTTTGTCATTAGAGCAGTGTGATTATGCATGCGCACGATATATTGTAGTTATGTACTGGAGAATTAGCGTTTGGATGCGCATTGTGAGCCTTAACCTGCCTCTGAGGCGTCAAAAGGTTATCCGACACTTCCTCTTCGCATAGCTCAGCAGACGGTAATTCATGTCTTTCAATAAAGCCATAAAAATGCTAGGTCAGCTGCTGAAACAAAAAGTTTTTCAATCCTCCGCTCAGAACCGCGATGTCCTCGCA
Source organism: Priapulus caudatus (assembly GCF_000485595.1). Classification (NCBI taxonomy): domain Eukaryota; kingdom Metazoa; phylum Priapulida; class Priapulimorpha; order Priapulimorphida; family Priapulidae; genus Priapulus; species Priapulus caudatus. The sequence goes on from NW_014578294.1 coordinate 70,345, forward strand.
GGAAAGGTGTTCTCACACATGCTGCCGTCGGTGGCCGCAGGGCCTGGTGCCCATTGACCTTTGACCTGTGACCTCCAATTTCGGCACAGTGGTGGCTTTTCCTACCATGATGCTATACACCGACTATCACGAGCCTAGGTCGAGCCGTTTAGATTTGTGCCGCAATTCTGCATTTCCTCCCTATACTTTAAGTTAAGGAGTGAATGTTCCCCCTTCTTTTACACCCATTGACCTTTGACCTTTGACCCCCAGCTTCAACATCCCAACTCGTTTTGACGATCCTCCCCGATGTGCCGAATATCGTGACCGTACGTCGAGCGGTTAAGATTTGTGCCCAACTGTTGACAGACGGACGGACGGACAAGATGCGATTCTACAAGCTGCATCTGACTATGTCCGATGAGCTAAAAATAATTCTCTTATAATATTTTACTAACTTCATATTAACTTAAGACTTTAGGTTACAGTATTCAAGCTTTGTTATTATAATTTAAAACAGCAATTTACTGGTTGCTCTGTAAATTTTACAAGGGGAACAAAATTAACCAAAGTGCAACTATGATTTGACCAGGACCAGGAAACATGAAACAACACGGGTTAAGCAAAATGCTAGTCCCATGGTTTGCCTTGTCTGAAAATCCATCACCCGTTGACTTCCGGTAGAGACTGCACATTTCCGCTTCAAAATTTGCCAAATTCCGTTTCAGAGATTACTAAATTCCACTTCAATTCCGTTTCAGCAAATTTTTTTGATTCTCCACCACTAGATGTCACTAGCATACTGTACAATACATCACAACTGTCTATGTCAGCATTCTCAATGGGAGTGGGGCTGTCTAATAATGTATTTTTTTTTTGGATCTGTAATTTCTTTTGGAGGATTAAAGTGATGAATGTAAGATGAGTTTTCATAATCATTTTGTGTGTGTTGGGAGTGATTTGAGCTGTTTTAAAGGTTATTTGTGTGTTTTGGGAGGTTATGGTGATTCCGTTTCAGAGGGGGTGATTCCGTGATTTCCGTCCATTTTCCGTTTTTATGGAAATGTGCAGTCTCTATTCCAGTTTTGGTTAAACTCAGCCGGGAACGAGTGGCAGCAATTGCATCGTTTTCATGCCTTACGTCTCATAAAATAATGAATAGTTTGGTATTTAAACAATCAGCACCTGCTCAATCCTAGTCTGGGACTATGGTATACATAGTTCACGCATATACTAAACTAATCCAGAGAGACATGATACAAGATTGCGTGGCACAGCTTTGCTGTTGATCCTAAGCGCTGCGTGCGGATGAGACGCGCAGTTCCGCGGGATATGCGCACGCAACCGGGGGAATGTTCAAGTATGAAGCGCTGTCCGCAGTGGAGATGTGCGCCAAATTCGAGGCCCGGCGCACGTCTCCACAGTGGTCAGCGGATGGTCTGTTTTTTTAGAAGATGACAATGATTATATATGGACGATATTCTAGGTATTGGAGATTATAAAGCAGTAACAAAAATCGCTCAGTCATGCTCCAGAATAGCTGAATCAAAAAGATTAGAATTTAATATGAACAAAACAAATACAATGGTTATAAAATTCACAAACAAAGAAAGGATAGAAAAGGAGACCAAGGCAACCAAGGCAATAGGCAACCAAGCCAATAGGCAACCAAATAATCAGAAAATGCACCAAATATTCATACCTAGGGGATTTAATTAATGAATACTGCAGGGCTTTTCAGATTGAAAAAGTCAGGAGGACTAATTAATGACTCCCATACGGACGCACCATAGGGGGTCTGTTTCACGCTTCATAATTCACACTCCTTTAAGAGGCATGATTGCGACGAGCTCCACACTAAAAAATCACCACCCTTTAACGAGGTGCATGATGGAGAGCATCCCACTAAAAATTCACATTTTAGAGGAAAAGGGATGATGGATGAGCTCCTGAGGGGCTCTCGCATCAGTGTCGCTCTTTGGCGGTGTGATGGATGGAATCCAGTAGACCAATCCTCAGTCTTAAGGTGAACATCCAAAACGAAAATTGGGATGTCATGTCATCTACTGATTTATCATTCATTCCTTCACCTTCTTTCATTCGAAATGGCTTCGTCAGGATTTACTTCATATATATATACCCAACACTAAGCCACACAGGTTAAAAAAAAGAAGTTGGATCGGATGTAAAATAAGACTTGTTTTTTTATTTACTGATTATCCACCCTTCAGAGGATTCTTAATCCATTGTACCTTGCGCATATTTCAGCACAAAATATCATCACAATCCATCAACAATACAGCTAATTACTTGTACGTAGTAGCCACGTATGTAGCCCTCCAGCCCTACGACTGTTTCACTTAGCAGAAAACACTTCTCGCCAGTATAGTAGTAAAACGCAGCAGGTAAACTTGTGGGCTCCGTATAGGTACTCTGTTTATTCGGATGCTGTTTGTGCTTAGTTTATTTTATATATATATCATAAACAGGAGCGGTAGTACCAGGACCATGTACCTCTGCCATACGTTCAGTCATGTTACACAACCACAAATTGTTGTGTGTTGCTAACTTTTTGTACCCCTACACTTGAGAACTCTATGGAGCACTATTTCAACATAAGTAGACATCTTTTGGTGCGCGACTCTCTCAACCACCGGCCCACCACCAAGACACGGCTGTTTATGAGGCGCGATTGATGCCCCTTAAAAATGCAAGCTCGAGCCCCCTCCACTTTTATCCCCCCCCCGCCACCCCACACTTCGTGCCTTCGCACGCGTGCCCTCGCCACTTTTGGAGATGAGGGGCGATCGGTGCCGCTTAAAATGAAGCCTGGGATATGAGGTTAATAAACACTGAAAAAATGTTGACTGACTAGAAGCCGTTTTCATGGAGCGCAAATAATTTTTTATTATCATGGGCAAAAGCAAAATTTGGAAATCATACCCAGGGTTTCTCCCAAGATGAAAGTTGAAAACAGGGGGGAGGGAGGGGGGAAACTAGTGGGGGGTCGTGGAGGACGTTTTTTTTACGGCTACCACTAATGCGTAAAATCGCCACCACACCATAACTTGGTATTTGGGTACCTACGAACACATTGGTATATCAACGATACGCCGGAGTCGGTTTACAGGTTGAGCCTCTGTATAGGGTTGGATTAGGGTTTAGGCGAAGAGGTGACTGTTTGTACTTGCTGTTGGCTGCAGCGCCATGCGTAGCTGTTAGGACGTTTACAATAATGGTACTGGGTTAAAAAATAAACGCGTCCCGGTGGCATTGGTCGAATGGAATTCTGGGCACCGATCGGTTTCCGCGACTGTCAACTCTTTTATTGTGGTGGATTTAATCGAGCGCGGAAGTAATTTTTAAACGTGCCACAACGTTGCATAATGGGGCGGGGGGGAGCTTTTTTCCCAAAAACAGGGCAGGCGCGCCCGGTTTGGCAACGGTTAGGGAGGGAGCCTGCATTACTATAGAAGCAAGAGTGAAATTATACAAATGCACAGTTTTACCTTCCTTCGTTAAATAACAGTGAAACATGGACTACTTGGCTAAGAAAGAAGTAAAAATGTTAGAGGATGTTCCAAAATGGAGTGCGCCCGCTAGATAATAATCATGCAGAAAACGCAGAATAAAATCTCGGAAGGCATTGGAAAGACAATTTTGAAAATTCAAGAAAGTACGCGAGAAATCAGTAACAAATAACATATATAGTTTCTATCGTAAATCGTGGTAAATACATTAAAAATGCATTATTTTATTGAAAATCCCCATATTTACTTATAAAACATCCAAGAGATGGCGCTGTGGCATGTAAACATTAGCTGTATTTTGATGAAAAATGTTCAATGAATGACGCACTTGTTTACTTCCGACAGCGAGTGAAAATGCGGAAAATTTTCCTCTTCGATGCGAAATGCATCGGCCGAGCATTTCATTATTTACGAAAAGTAAATAGGCTGGCGAAAAAACGGTAGGTACAGGAACCGGTAACGTCGGTCACGCCCCATTCATGCCCATCAACGAAGAAGGCGGGGCTTATTCCGATTACGGAGATGGAAAAATTATACAGAAGGACATAGCGCAGTGCGCTAAACAGCGTGTTATTTTCTCTATCGTAGGAAACTGTTCTAGCCTAGCAGAATGCCCTAGTTCCTGAGATCGGCGATTCCATGCTGTTATGGGTCCCCACCTATAAAAATATCAAGCAGAGGTGCGGCGTAGGCTATGATTGGAACTCGCAGCTAGGGCCTGCATACCTCCCAAATCCCATTGGTTGATACAAATCACGTGCCTGAAACTCCTGTTTTAAGAATTCCTTTTATGGTGCATTGTGACCCTAACCCTAACCCTAACCCTAACACTACTTAGAATTTAATTTAAAAAATTAACTATATTTGTATCAACCAATGAGAGTTGGGAGGTATGCAGGCCCTAGCCGCGAGTGTGATTGGAAGACACAAAGGGTCTATCCTCGGCAAGCCTCGGCATCATGGCCGCATCACGTCTAGGGTGCTAAACTAGGATTGGGCTGCAGTGCCCAGGACTGGCAGGAGCAGCACTCCATTACTGAAAATCAGAGGTGTACTGATTCAGTGATTGATTGGGGAATCATGTTATGCTGTAATGTCTAATGACGTTCAGAGACCGAGCTAAATATAAATTTTTGTTGAGCAAGAGTTTGAAACGATCTTTTTATGTATGGATTTTTGTTGTAACTAATGAATGTCAGAATGAACGGAGAAATGCCAAGGAAACAAACTAAGCAATTCAATTCCTTTGTATGGTATATGACTGCTTAGTTATGAGTAGAAACTAACAAAGATAAAGGGTTGAAACGCTGGTAGAAAGAGCTACGGTTTGCGTCAGTGAATCATGATCTAATTGCCAGCAACTGATAATTAATCAAATAAGTGTCGACTACTTCAAGTCCGATATGTTATGCAAAACAGCCCGTTTTAATACAAGTTACAACTATTACTATTAGTATACTAGTATTAGTACTATTACTATTAGTATTAGTATTAGTATTACTATTAGAACTACAACAAGTTACAACCAAGGCCAAGCAGTAACACTGCGAAGATTCCAGACTGAACATCTTCGTACTTATCATTCAGTTGATCTTCAGATCCAGGCAACGGGTGCACTATAAAGTGAAGAAAGGACATCGTGTCTTTTCTTAATAGGCGAATCTCGGAGCAATGAGCATTTGTTTAGGCTGCCCTGATGGAAATTACTTTTCCTCTGCGTACCGCCATGTTGGATTTTGCACGCAAAACGCATGCGCAAAGCTGTTATCGTCAGCGTCACTGGCATTGCATGGGGTAAACTCCACGACAGATGGCGCTCTCGCTCTCGCTCAATTTACGACTTAGACTGGTACCCGGTCCCACCTCTCGTTTTAGTTATTCGATGAATTGGTTACCCCATCGAGTAACAAAGCCGAGAGGTGGGACCGGGTACCAGTCTACCAATCGTGATGCGGCCATGATGCCGAGGCTTGCCGAGGATTGACACTTTGTGTCTTCCAATCACAGCCTACGCGGCTACGCCGCACCCGTGTTGATATATTTTTAAGATGGAACCCATAACAGGACCAAATCGCCGATCTCAGGAACTAGGGCATTCTGCTAGGCTAGAACGCTTTCCTACGATAGAGTTTGGCACAAAAACGAAAATAACACGCTGTTTAACGCACTGCGCTGCGTCATTCTGTTGAATTTTCGCATCTCCGTAATCGGAATAAGCCCCGCCTTCTTCGTTGATGGGCATAAATGGGGCGTGACCGTTACGGGTTCATGTACCTGCCTGTACCTACTGTTTTTCGCCGGTCTATTTACCCTTCGTAAATAATGAAATGTCCGGCCGATGCATTTCGCATCGAAGAGGAAAATTTTCCGCATTTTCACTCGCTGTCGGAAGTGAACGAGTGCGTCATTCATTGAACATTTTTTTTATCAAAATACAGCCAATATATTTACATGCCACAGCGCCATCTCTTGGATGTTTTATAAGTAAATATGGGGATTTTCAATAAAATAATGCGTTTTTAATGTATTTACCAAGATTTACGTATAGAAAATATATGTTATTTTTACTGATTTCTCTGCATCTTTCCTTGGAATTTTTATCGTCTTTCAATGCCTTTCCGTAGATTTTTCTGCGTTTTCTGCGTGGTTATTATTTTGCGCAGGCACTCATTTTGGAAATCCTCCAACATTTTTACTTCTTCCTTATATATAGTTAAGTTAGTCCATGTTTCACTGTTATTTAGGAAGGAAGGTAAAAACTGTGCATTCGTATAATTTCACTCTTGTTTCTATAGTAGAGGGGGGAACGGGTATTTTTGGGACGCGCGATTGGCCATTTTATTTACCTGGGAACTGGGAAATATCAGATAAAGTCCATTGGGACGTGGGAAAGACCCTCTAAAATTGTCTGGGATCTGGGAAAATTGTGTCAATTAGTCGGGATTTCAATTTCTGCGCTAATATATTTTTTTTATTCTGCGCTAATTAGATTTATGTAGACCCCAGATAAATAATAGTATATATATGTAAATATTAGTATTTATGTAGTGTTTGAAAACCTAAACTACTGAATTTCCTGAAACATGTCTACATAATTTCCTGGGAACTGGGAATTGGGATTTTATTTTTCTGGGAACTGGGATATGGGGTGTTTTTTTTGCTGGGAAAGTAGGAATGTACCCCCCCCCCATAGTATGATTTCCATAATTTTGCTCTTCTGCCCATGATAATAATATTATTTCGCTCATCATGAAACGGCTCATCATCAACATTTTTCAGTCGTTATAACATCCTATATCATTAATTAAATCCCCTAGGTATGAATATTTGGTGCATTTTTAGCTCACCTTGACATTGTCAAGCTGAGCTATTGCCAACGATAACTCAGGAACCGTTTGACCCACATGTTTGAAATTGGGTATAGTTGTTACTGCTATGCTCCCATATTAAACGTCCTATTTTGGAGCACGCCAGTCGACGTACTTTCGAGCCACGGCAATTTTTTTTGCCAAAAATGGGAATTGCCATTAGTCCGTTCAGGCTTCAACTGATTTTGGTTCATTTTTGTTGGTGATAAATAGGCTATGGTTTTATTTAAAAAAAAATATTATGAAATTAGTGGTTTGCAATATCATAATATTATATAGACACGCAGTAACAAACAAGTCTGTGGTGTCACATCGTCTGGTATCGTTTTAATAGATTTATCATTGGAAAATATCTTTAATGCAAATTCACTGCCTGGAATATTATAATTATACTATTATATTATTTATTTTTTATGATATATGATTTATGCGAAGAACATCAAAGCGGTATAGGCCATCTACGTCAAAATTGTGATTATTTTTTGTTTATAAATTATGATAATTTAATATAATTATGTATTATTTTAGCTAAAAAATAAACATAATTATCAAGATGTATATAATGGAGATTTCCATATTATACTCTAAGATTTGGGGGAACCCACTTGGTCTCCCCTGTTTTTCAACCCCCTTGTACATTCAGAATACAATATCGTGTGTTGTGTGTGGTGTGTGATGTGTGCGGCGTCGTGCGGCGTGCATGTGCTGGTGGCGTGCGTGGCGTGGTGCGTGCGAGCGAGGTGGTGCGTGCGTGCGTGGTGGTGCGTGGTCATGTTGTGTTGATTCCAATAAAGAATTTTTGGCAGTATGCTACGTGTACGTCCATTGTGCATTTTAGTATCTTTGCAGTGAGTGGCCAGAGATCTAAGGTTTTCTCAAGCTTTCTACAGATTATTCAATTATTTTATTATTATTATTATTATTTCCAAAGTGGATCACGGCATTAGCCGGTGGCTTCTGGGTTGACCGTGTCCCAACCTGGGACATAGGGATTCAATCTAGAATTTTTCGCAAGATGTGTGCTGTTCCCAGTAGTGCGACTTTCTGCACTTCTTGGGCAGTGTGGTGGCCAGGGAGTTCCTTAAGGTTTTTCTCAAAACCATTCTTTATAGAGCCAAGGGCTCCAACCACCACTGGTACAATTCTCGTCTTAGTATTCCACATCCTCCTAATTTCGATCTCCAGATCTTTGTACTTGGTGAGTTTCTATTCGTTTCTTTTCTCTTTCTTTGATCTATTTCCTTCACCATGATGTTAGAATTATCTGGTACGGCTACGTCGATCAACAGGCATCGTTTTTCTTTCATGTTGTGGAGCACTATATTAAGGCGGTTTGCAGGTATCGTGCGATCTGTCTGCACTGCCATATGTCACATTATGGTAGTATCTCCGATGTTGGTAACTGGTCTCGGTGTATATTCATACCACTTGTCAGGTACTTGCTCACCAAGTTTACTGCAGATTGACCAGTGCAGATAGCTGGCTACCTTGTTGTTATGGCAATATTATGTGCTCGGTTGGGGCCAGCACTGCATCCGGCGATGATGTGGCTGATGGTCTCTTCTGCCTTGCTGCACATTCTGCACTTGCTGTTGACCTGTTGCTTGAGGATGTTGCGTTGATGGTATCTGGTGTTGAGTGCTTGGTCTTGGGCTGTAATGATCAGGCTTTCTGTCACCCCCTTGAGCCCGGAACTATTCAGCCAGGCAACGCTTGCAGTCTTGTCGACAAATGGCCTGTCTAGGCTCTTGTAGAATCTTCCATGCAAAGGCTTGTTTTTAATACCTCGATTTTCTCTGCTTCCATATTGGTCTTCAGTCTCTGCTTTGTTGATGATTGGCTAATGGGCTGAGGAAACAAGTATTTGGCTTTGATTTCTTTAGCCTCGCGTAAGAGAGCGTGCTTTGATTTTCTAGACTGATGGATTTTAATAAGCTTTGTAAATTTGTCTTTCTTAAGCTCGATGTAGTCGCCTGTGGCAGTGTTGTACGCAGACATCAGTTCAATGAGACCACGACCACCATTTTGCCTCTTGATGTACAGTCGCTCTACATCTGCCTTTGGGTGGTGGAGACCGTGCATGGTTAGTAGCTTTCTTGTCTTGCGATCCATCATTTCGATATCTGATTGCAACCAATTGATCACCCCAAAGCTGTACACGAGGACCGGGAGTGCCATGCTATTAATCGCTGTTATCTTGTTTTTTTGAGCAGACCTCAGACTTGAGAATTAGGCGAACTCGGCGATAGTACTCCTTAGCAATGTTCTCTTTTATCTTTGCATGCTGAATACCATCACTTTTGTCTGCACCAAGAAATTTGTAGGTGTCCTCGTGGTTTAGACTTTGTAGGGCTTTCTTGTCATCAAGCTCGATATTTAGACTTTTTACTAGCTTACCACCTTTTAAGATTGCGGTTGCTCACTTTTCCAAGCTGAACTCTATTTTGATAGCATTACTGAATGCGTTGACTGTTACCAAGGCCTGCTCCAGCTCATATTCGTTTTTGGTAAACAGTTTAAGGTCATCCATGTAGAGCAGGTGGCTGATGGTGTTGTGTATATCAACTGTAAATCTCAGACCCTGTCTATTCAGCATGTTGGTAATCGGTGTTAGTGCTAAGCAGAATAGCAGGAGAGAGAGCGAGTCGCCCTGGAAGATTCCTCTCTTGATTGAGATATCTTCTGTCCTGAGGCAGCCTCTTTGAGTGAAGAGGAGCATTTCAGTCTTCCATTTTTGCATTGTAGCTTTCATAAACTAAATGATGGTTGGTGACACACGGTAGATTCTCATGGCTGCGAGAATCCAGGAATGTGGGACACTGTCAAAGGTTTTCTTATAATCAATCCACGCCATTCCTAGGTTTCTCTTGAGCTTTTTTTCCATGCTTACAATGATGTTACTGATGAGAAGTTGGTCTTTGCACCATCTAGACGTTCTTCTACAGCCTTTCTGCTCATCTGTAATGATGCCGCTCTTCTGTAAGTGATTGTAGAGGCGGGTTGGTGATTGCAGCAGTGAAAATATTGTAGGTGGTAGGCAGGCAAGTGATTGGTCGATAGTTCTTTGGTTCTTTTGTATTCTTGCCTTTTGAAAGAAGAAAAGTAATTCCTGATGTCAACCAGTTAGGGCTATTGCTTGGATCCTTGATGGTGTCATTCAAGGCCCTGGTTAGTTGTTTATGGAGGGCACTTAAATGCTTAATCCAGAAGTTGTGCAGCTTGTCTGGGCCAGGAGATTTCCGGTTGTGGGTCCGCTTGATGGCCTGCTGCACCTCACGTAATGTCAGTCCATACATCTATGGCTACATTCTGGAATGCTTCCTCTTGTTTGATCCAAGTGGCTTTGGTATTGTGGTCTGTGCCAACTTCCAGTATTCTACGCTAGAATTGATCGAGTCGCTCTTGAAAGGGAGATTCATTGATGGTGCTTTGCTGCTTGTTGAGATGCCGGTAGAATATTTTGGCATCTTCATGGAAGAGCTTATTCTGATAGTAGTGCTCACTCCGCTTACTAAACTTTTTCAACCTCTGAGCTTTGGCCTGTAGTTTCATCTTTATTTCTTGTTCGAGCTCGCATATGGTCTTATTCTTCCTTCGGCTCTTGCATAAGATACTCCTGGCCTTGGCATGTATTTGCTTTGTTGTGACACTTTTTTTTATTTTGCTAAAGATGAAGAGGTCCTTATGGTTCCGAGGTTTCCAGGGTTTTCAATTTTTGTTCTGATTTTCTTCTTCCATGTTGGTTCCTCTGTGGGCTTCGTGACTCTCTCTTTTGTCTCTCCAACAATAACAGCAGCAGTTTGCGTGCATTAATTCATTGATTTCTGATAAGTTTAGATGGTTTTCTTTGATGATATTGGTGAGGGCCTGATTTGCAGCTTGAATATCGTTCCGTATTGCCTTGTTGAGATGAACCTTTTTCAGGCTTCTGCGTTGATCTAGGTGGATTGCCTGAGTTTCAAGCAGCTTAGTACAGATTCGATCTTCCATATCCACTACTGATTCACCATTATGGGTATTCGCATGTTGCAGTGTTTGTTCAGCCTCGGAGTCTGGGGGTTGTAGGTCTTCAGGTTGTTCAGTGGGGATAAGTGTTGGTTGCGATGCATTATTTTGCTTTCGGACACCTGCCACTATCTGCTCAACCTCAGTGTCGGTGAGCTTCTTGTTCTAAATAATTCACCTCTTGGTATTAGCAAGGCTATTTGAGTTGGTGGCTGGAAATATGTTTGGATTCCTGCGTCGCCATATCGTGTATGTACCTTTTACTACCCCGCCATCAGTGTTGTTCTCTAGGGCAAAATAATAGGACCACATCACATCCTTCCTATTGATCCTTTGTCCACTGGTTTCTTGTTTTTCTGTTGGTTATTTCTGCTTGGGTGGACTGTGCCTGCGGTGTTGGTGCTGCTTCAGTTAGGCCAAGTTGAGATTGGGCCTCGGTCTGGTTGCTATCTGAAGCTTGGCTGTTAAGGTTTGCAGATTCAATAACCGATTTTTCGACATCAGCTTGTTCGGCGATCACTGAGGGACGCGCTCCTTGTTTACCCGCGCGACGAGCGATGTGGTATGATTTTCTTATTGGCTTATTTATCATGGTATGATATTTACTATTTAACCCATAGTTAGGGGGAAAATTTCCTGGACATCAGGGCACGTCCATACGTCCGTGGGCCATAATGTCGCAGTTCTCGGGAGTTTCCTCCTCCTGAGAGCGGTATTTTTTATCGAGACACCATCTCTAGGGGGTTGCCGACCAAGGCTAAAGAGTCCCTCCTACCCATGAGGCAGACTTGCCCCCGTCGGACGCCAACCCGATATTTCAAGGTATCGGGGAGAGCTAACAGGTACTACACCTTGCGCAAGGGTGACCTGGAGGTAGTTGTGCAAAGGGTAACCTCATTCCCCCACGTTGAAACTCCACAACCGGGTGCAGTTTAAAGTCATACCCAGGACGAAATTATTATTATTATTATTATTAAGTTATTGTTATTTTATGTATTATTATTATATTATTGCGTGTGGCAGTGGCCAATTATTGAAATAGCGTTCCTAAGCCTAAGTCTATCTAGGGTTGTATTAGTGTATTCTGAGCAACAATTGGGGTCGAATCGTACGGCAAACATTACCAATCCTTAGCCTAGCTATACGTGATCGGCTTTTCCATCACCTTTCACATCGACAAATGTAATGTGTGGAGTGGGAATATCAAGGGGTGGAGCTCGCACGCATGAGTCATCGGAGTCGTAGATGCCAGTCGATGGATTCTCCTTTCGAAGCCTTAGTTTCTAACGGTCATCGTGATGATGGCGCTGCGCGCACAAATGGTATTGAATGATATAACGCGCGATTAAGCCTTATGCATTTAATGAGTTGAAAATCACAGGCGTTTGTACTGTTTCAATATATACGATTGATAATAACACAATTTGTAGTTTCTACCAAAGTACAAAAGTTGCAAATGTGCTTAATTTATTAACTTCGCTAGTCGACTAATATTGCCACGTAAATGCGCGTTCACAATGTATGCTGTAATCACGGGCGGCGCCACTAGCAATGCTCAATCTACAAAAGAATCTTGTGTACGTCTATAATTTCTGTGTGGGTAGGCCTACACAGTGGGCGTGATGCGGAATTTGTGTGTATGAAGGAATCATGTGACACTGCATTTACGGAAACTATCACCATTAAATTGCGAATGAGTGTAGATAGAATTGAGATAATAGTGTAGGGTATAGATTTGTTAATTTATTATTTGAACAGTCCAATTTAATTGACTGTGGTGAATCTCCGAACAAGCGTGTGATGAACTTTTTACTTATATCTGCAGATCGGGATAACAACATTACTGGACAATGTTAAGGCATGTTTGCGAGTAGATTCTGATATCGGCATTTTGTATTTGAAAAGATAATAATTGCTAGGTAAGTTGGAGTGATGGCGACATGGCGATTCTAATCTTTAGCCTTTAATTTTAGCCTCCTTTCGTTTTAATTCGTCTTCTGTTATGTTGTTTTCGTGAATAATGGTGTCGTCTTATCGTCGTCGTTAGCTTACGTCGTGATAAAGGATGCCGCACCGGCTGCAGTAGCCTATCCACCAATTGCACTACTCGTTCTTGAAATAATGGCATTTTTTCTGAATTTTAGTGTTTGTATATTCCGGCACTAGCAGTGCTATATCAGCATTATAGCTACACGTAATGGGAGAATGGCCCTGGGACGCCTAGGAAGAATAAAAAAGTAATATATTGACTTGTCGGCGTATATGGCAACATTCTATCAAGTGAGTAGCGATGTGGCGCCGCCATCGCTCCGGCGTTGTATGTGTGTGTAACGGGATAGGAAATACGTGTGGCGACATGTGCTCATTTTTAGCAAACAAACGGTTTGGAGTGGCAGTCCACAATCGTGAACTATGTTTATTTAGGCATTAATAAAGTGTATGTTGCTGTATGTACAGAATACTCGATTAACTAACGTTCTCTGGCATGGGTTTTAGTCGTGCGGCTATGGACGCGCTTCTAATTTGGCAATATACTTAACACCAATTGTTGGACATGTAATGGTTTTAGATTTGTTAGTCTGTAATAGACTAGAATTATTCACGTATACATGTTTCTGAAGCATATATAGATCCATTTCAGTGTTATATACGAATATTTATGTTACCTAAGATCGTATAAAGGTCTTTGGTTTTATTGTAGTGACCTAAGGGTGACGGCTAGCTGTCTACTGGCTCTGGTACTGCTACTGGGTATTGTGTTGAGATATATTTTTGTGCTCCTCTAATATAGGCAGACTGACGACGCAGTAGGCTTAGTGCGGATACGCAGACTGAACGAATTATTCATTATAGATATAGGTAATGTGGACGGAATACTTTATATTTATATCTACTCATACACGTAAACACAATGAATATGTAGCTTACTCGTCCTTATCATACATTGGAAGTAATATAGCATCCTACTTCTCTCGAAAAATTGTCATTATATATAATATAGTATATAATTATTATACGTATATGAGAGGGAATATTTGAAACATAAGAATTTGATTATGATAGACACAAATGGTATTAATGTGACAGTCACAAATTCTGATTAATGTTATCATATATTATTTTAGTGAGCTATCATATATTCCCTTTAGTGACAGTCTTAAATCAGAAAAAGTTGCACAGGGGAGAATAAGTATCCGCGTATGGGGACGGTCTGATTTGGCTTAATTTTGTCTTTAGTATTTTATATATTTTTTGGCTAATTTTGTTTTATTTTATAGAATTGGGGTGAGGGTGTGTTAGGGTTAGGAATTAGGGTTAATGCATTTCATTATCTAAAACACACTGATATAACGGCATCTTAGCGGATCACCCTATATCTTCCTGAGCCCTACTATTAATATCCCGACAATCAGAGGCGTGCTTCAGGAGAGGATGCGCTCTCGATGCGATAACGCTCGCATGACCGAATCGCAGCGCTCCTCTCTGAACGATACACGAGCGCTCCGCTTGCTGGCGCTCGCTGTGCGCTCGCTTGATCAAGATTGGCGGGCCCCCATGAAGGGTTGGATATTCAGCCAGATTTTATGCCGATGGAAAACAGTACTGTTAAACGAATTAGCAGACGAAATTGATACGATTGAATTTAGAAGTAATGGAATGAGATGGAAAAGTTGAATAAAGTTGAAATAGATTGCAATGATTGACGTCAGAAATGTTGGTTTCGCATTCCGCCAGATGTTTTCGTCGCCATCCTTGTAAACAACTCGCGCCATGAGCGAACAGCCTTTCAAATTGCGCCGCAAACTCTCGCTCGGCGCTCGGCTCGCGCAGGGTCGTTCGAAGGCGGCGCCTAGCGAGCGCGACGGCGAGCGTTCGGCGTCTCTCTGACACGCCTCAGAGTCAACTTATTTTTTCTCAGCCAATCATAGGCATGGAAGTATGCACAAACGATAAATGATTTTAATAATAGACACTAAATACCATTGTGTCCTACCTCGCCTGCTATACGCAAGCCTACATATATAAGTATGTACATCTATATATCCATATATATATATTATATATATATATATATATTTATATACATATATTGCGGCGGTATGCGACGTTACGTTGATATAGACAACTGTTATATTAATCTACCATAATATATTTATATATTAATCTATTTAACTAATATGAATTCGTGGCTCCATTATCGCCTTTGAGAAATTAAATATATGTGATATCTAAGCGTAAAACTATTACATGGCGAAACATCTAGGATGTAATATAAACACACATCTTAAGTGAACAGGCTAGTGCCCAAATGCAATCTAACACTGCAGTCAGCACATTACCAGTTAACTAAGGGTCTTGCTCCACGTTCGGCTGAGATGGGTTAACAGTGGACGTGGCACAACCAAATAGTTCCCTCACTGCTAGACGAAAATCTTTGTACTTGTAGAAGTAGATGATTGGATTCATTAGTGAATTAAGTACCATGGCATTTACTCGAATAAACCGAAGTGTTCGAAGTCGGAACGGGAAGCTGTGGATTAAGATGAAGTGAAGAACGTGCGGTGAAACCAAAATAAACGAAGTGCCGACAACTGTAAGTACGATCTTGGACATCTTCAGCGTAGCGTGCAAAGCGGACATGTCTTCTCTCTCCTCATCTGATGCTGCGGCCATCCTTCGTGTGTGGTCCCAGGCAATCCTTGCGATAACGACGTAGCAGTAAGTCATGAAGATAAACAGAATAATATATTGACTGGAAAAGAAATAAGCGAATCCAGGCGAAAGTTCTAGGTCAACGATGCAGATTGAAGGCGGCTCCCAGCGATAAGATACTTGGATGGCTGCTGCGATCCCAATCACAATCGCGTACGTCGTCGATAAAGTTATGAGAACACCAGTGCGAGCAGCAGTCATCAGCTGGTTGTAGCGTAACGGATACACGATGGCCACATATCTGTTGATTGTGCAGAGTGCAATATCCATCAACGACAGCTGAAAAAGCGTCATTGCAAAGCCCGTAAGCACGGCGCACCGCGGCATCGTGTCACGGCGTAGGACTCCTGCCCAGAGTGTACTGCCGAGTGCGAAGTCACAACAGGCCAGATTAGCAATCGTCATGTTTGCTGCTGTTCTCAGTCTGTGAATCTTTGCTATGACGATAATCACAAGACCATTGCCTACGGCTGTAAACAGCGAAACCAGTACAAACAATGGGACGTTTAGTGATCTAGTATGTGTTTTAATAGCAGTGATATTTGCGTCGTCAGAGTAATCCTCATCAGCGTTGTTCCGGTGACTGCTTATTGTCAGGTTGCTCTCATTTGAAAACAAGGGCACATCCATCGTCGATGCGCGAAGCTTTAAAATAGTCTACGTTTCTGTGAGTTACGCTGCTGTCTTCGAATCTTCGTGCAACCTACAATTCAGATGTTGCATAGATTGGCAATGACGACGTGAGCTGGAGACTGCCTAGGTAGCATCACGCATGCCTTTATATACTTCTGTTTGCGCGCGCAGCAACTCCTTTTTTTACCATGTGTCGATTTAAACCTATTACCGTGAACCAATCATAGGCTGCCGTCTCGCCCTACCTCACCCTACCGTCACGCCTCCATGTCTCAATCAGGCAGAAGTACGTCACGTGTTTCGTGGAGTATGAATCGTTTCGATACACGAAAGACACTATTGTCACTACTAAAAGAAATAAAAAAGTTTTTAAATACTTAGTCGATACAGATGTTCTGTAAACAGGATAAAAGTACTAAGCATTATATATGTACGTGTGTGTAGTTAATTTGAATTATTACACGCGCCTAAATTGATTTAAT
>NW_014578294.1:88439-88824 GCF_000485595.1 Priapulus caudatus
ATAACTGACGATTCACATCTGTAGCTGTATAACTGACGATTTACATATGTAGCTCTATAGCTGACGATTCACATCCGTAGCTCTATAACTGACGATTCACATCTGCAGGTTCTATATCTAACGATTCTCATCTGTAGCTCTATAACTGATGATTCACATCGGTAACTCTATAGCTGACGATTCACATCTGTAGCTCTATAGCTGACGATTCACATCTGTAGCTGTATAACTGACGATTCACATCTGTAGCTCTATAACTGACGATTTACATATGTAGCTCTATAGCTGACGATTCACATCCGTAGCTCTATAACTGACAATTCACATCTGCAGTTCTATATCTAACGATTCTCATCTGTAGCTCTATAACTGATGATTCACATCT
>NW_014578294.1:91209-91454 GCF_000485595.1 Priapulus caudatus
CTATCTATCTATCTATCTATCTATCTATCTATCTATCTATCTATCTATCTATCTATCTATCTATCTATCTATCTATCTATCTATCTATCTATCGTATACTTTGTGATGGAAGTAACAGCGAAATCATCCCCCCCCCCCACAACTGAGGCCCTGTCTACGCCACTGGTGGCCATCGTGCATTCGTTACGCTACAACCAGCTGATGACTCCTGCACGCACTGGTGTTCTCATAGTTTCATCAACGAC
>NW_014578295.1:0-281 GCF_000485595.1 Priapulus caudatus
AGAGAGAGAGAGAGAGAGAGAGAGAGAGAGAGAGAGAGAGAGAGAGAGAGAGCGTTAAACTGCTACACTAATAGTAAACGTCGGCTTATATGTTGTTAACATCAGCTAGCAGGCATATCAATAGCGCAAGCATGCACCGAGAGAGATTAAGAATATAGATAACGATGTTTCACATCCGAACATGTTAAAGTTGATTTCAAGCAATGCACGCGCGTAGAGTCGAAAGGGTTGTGAGGTTTTGCTCTCTCTCTCTCTCTCTCTCTCTCTCTCTCTCTCTCTCT
>NW_014578295.1:1626-2295 GCF_000485595.1 Priapulus caudatus
TCCTATGACAAATAGTGTCATAGGAGAGCGTATATGCGTATGTCGTATTTGTCATAGATGCAAGCAGAACAGGCTGAGAGGTCGCAGTGCAAAGCTCAGAGTTTCAGAGTTCACTCTACAACGCTCGGTACGGTGGAACGTATCGGCGACTGACGTCATCGCAGCGATAGAACCGAGCGATCGACGTTTAACGTAGCTGATTGGTTGGCTAATTGCGAAGATAATTATGTGAATATGTCAGTATTGAATAGAAGCAAATGATTTTTTAGATTTTAGTTACTTTTGACTCTCGGTTTTAAACTTCATTCACATATATATACTATAGACATATATACTATATTTACGATTCGTATAATATTGTCTCATGTTGTATGTTGTATGTTGTATGTTGTATGTTGTACGTTGTATGTTGTATGTTGTATGCTGTATGTTGTATGTTGTATGTTGTACGTTGTATGTTGTATGTTGTAAGCTGACATTGTGTGGCGCGGCGGCAGGGGTGGTGATTTCCGCGCGTTATCACATAATTTGTGTTATTTACTTAATAATATCGATAGTATTATTTATCATAGTTTATCTGTTTTCGCTTTCATCTAGTGCCAGCAACATATAGGCTGAATTGGAAGGGAAATTCTGGGAGTGATAGAGAATACAATACCTATACAGTGC
>NW_014578295.1:2858-6233 GCF_000485595.1 Priapulus caudatus
CAGGGGGGGTTGTGGCGCGTGCCGCTACGCATAGGAGCGCCGCGACAAGGCCGCTCACCTGAGCACGACGTACAGCCTACCCTGCAGCCGCCGCCGCCAGCTACGTCAACCCAGCGCTGACGCCCGAGGAGGACAGAAGCGGCGCCGCCGACGTGGAGTTCACGCGTGGAGATTCCACACGCAGCGAGTTGAGCAGTCAGACCCGCGCCGAGCCACCAAAACTGTAAAGCGACCGGTGTGTGTCTAGCCTCAGCTGTTCCTGTCGATTGTGAGTGCTGCGCGTGGTGGCTTTATTATATTATTTGATACTCAAGTAGTTTTTATATTTTATTGATTACGTTACGAACAAGACTAAATATAAGGAAATATAGAATATATTATTCACATAATAGATGCATTGATATGCACGACAGATAATTCGAACTCTTACCCATGTAGCTAATTAGCCAAACCGCACCATGAACTAACCTTCATCCAAACCCCTTACGAAACCATAACTTCTTCTTCTTCTTCTTCTTCTTCTTCTTCTTCTTCTTCGTCGTCGTCATCGTCGTCGTCTTTTTCTTCTTCTTCTTCGTCGTCTTCTTCTTCTTCTTCTTCTTCTTCTTCCGCTTCTTCATCATCATCATCTTCTTCTTCTTCTTCTTCTTCTTCTTCTTCTTCTTCTTCTTCTTCTTCTTCTTCTGCTTCTTCTTCTTCTTTTTTGTCGTAGTCTCTCGCGGATGGTCCACGCTGAAACGTCAGCTAAGTGCTGACATCCCTGTTGATGAATCTTCTCCACCTTCCTCGATCGGCCGCATCGATCCTACATCATCAACTTGACTTTCCATGTATTTATGGCAGATTTCTACTGGTTGCATGCCCTTGCTAACACCAACCACTATTATCGGTATAGTGGGCCCTAGCCTTTGCCTAAAAAATGCACACTCTGCAAGGCAGCAGGTGGTTTGAAATCAAAGTTTTTCTTCTCCTAGACAATGCGCTCTTGCAGGCTAAGGATTATTGTCAGTACCCAACAGTTTGGTCCGCGACTGCTTATTTGGATATTCGCAGCCATAACCTATATATCTACAGGCCGTTCGGCTATCCGCCACGCGCCGAGGCGCCGACGCGTTACGACGCGTTACGACGCGTTACGCGCTACAAAACCATAACGGGGAGAAAGCCTGGGACACACCATGCGAATATATTCACACGTCCGCACGTCCGCAGCGAAAATATCAGACATGTTTGATAGCTGCGAATTTCGGTGCGGATGAAATTCGCAGCTATATTCGCCCGCGCTTGAGCGGACACACCATGCTAATTTCGCTGCGATTTTACAATCGCCGCGGACGTGCGAATAAATTCGCATGGTGTGTCCCCCGCTTAACCAAATCCAACCATAATCCAAACCTTAACCCTGCACCTAATCCAGCTAATTCTTATCCGAACCCTTATCCTCAACCGAACACATCTAACCATAATCCGAACCCTTACCCAGAACCTGATCCAGCTAATCCTTATTCAAACGCATACCCTTAGTGTATCCCACTTACCCCGTCCCCCCAAAAAATCGAAATCCTGGACGCGATTTCGCATCGCTTTCTCGGCATCCCCTAGCTTGATCTCCAATCTGCTGCCTGTAGGCATATCTAGCTAGGCATGAATGTATAGCATATTTATACTTACTGTGGCGCACCATGCGATGGCTGACTCGTATGAAAAACATTTTGTACCAAAAGTCGATAAACTACGTTTATCTATCGATCGATAAACCTAGTTTATCGATCGATAATTGTAGTTATATTTGATAAACCTACTTTATCGACCGATAAACCTAGTTTATCGACTTTTAGTGCAAAATGCTTTCCATAGACTCGCCATAATATATCATCGACGTTTAGCTTTACGACGTTTAGCGTGAATGTTGCTATATAAGCAAATGTAATATAATATAATATAATATAATATAATATAATATATTATATAATTATTATATAACCACCTGTTCTGCCTTGCTAGCCAGACCACAACCACGGACTAGTAACTAGTAACTTAAGCTTGGTCGCTGGGTAGGCTAGTCCGTTATGGCGTTGATTCATGCGCGTGAGGCGGGGAAGTGTAAGACGTTGGATGCAAAGCTGATTAATTTCACCGACATCGAATAAACCAACGGATGTTTTAACACTTCTTCCACCAGAGGGCGTAGTTGTTCTGCGGTACGGTCAGCGGCAATGTGCGATTCCGTGCTCTGTATATTATATCTTTTTTGTTATATTTTGTGTCGTCGTTTCGTTTTTGCGTTTCGTTTACATAAATGAGAGGCAAGTAAGCAGAATTAAGCGAACGCTGCGTTTGGAACGATGCGACGTCGAACAACAGAGAGTGATTTCTTTTGTGTTGCAATGTTTCCTCGAGTGTAACCGGCGATGGAATGCTTTAATTAACATTGAACTAATTAACATTTTGTTAACATTTAATTAACATTGAACTAATTAACATTAAATTAACATTTAATTCGTGAAGAATAATGTTGTGCAGAATAAATTCGTGAACGTGACATCACGATTCTTTCATCAGATATTATTTATATGTGGTTAACCATCATAATATCATGATATGCACAATTTGCTGTGATGTACAATTATAAATGTGTATGAAGTTGAGTTTTGTGATCGATTCTCATCCAATCAGCAGCCTTGTGACACCAAATTATAAGGTTCCTATTGTCGTAATTTGTCTCATATAACTGCGATGCGTTTCTATCAACGCTATTCTCGTAACATTAACATTAGTCGCGAGTGCTATCTTAGCAATAACATTACGATGTTTCTGTCAACGAACCCCAGGTCTTCACAGCTATATGCAAATTTGTTTTACAATTTAACATTTCGCTAAATAAAGTGTATGTGCCAATCTCGTTTTGGTCGTGGTTTTTTTATCGTTACATGTATGTGTTTGTTTAGTAGCGAGCTCTAGTATTAAGATGAAATCACACCCAAAGCAAATAATCGAACCACAAAGTAGGAAATGATTGCAATGGAAGACAAAGTGAACAAAATCTGCAGGAAAATTAACGATAATAAAAAAATACGATTACAACGGAAATATAATGAATAAATAGGGAAATTTTAATTAACATTTTTATTTTAAAATTCACATTGATTATAACCTCGTGTGACACGTACGCGTGCTCAATGGACAAGTAGGTATAGTAATTTCGTTCAGCTGGTTGTATTAGTACATGAAGAGCATATCGTCATTTCTATCTGTATATAATAATAATGGTAGTTAATGGGAAGCTTATTATCCTATCATTGCATTTTCCTATTATCTACTCTCATCTCTCTCTCTCCCTCTTTATATATATATATATATATATATATATATATA
>NW_014578295.1:7196-8958 GCF_000485595.1 Priapulus caudatus
CTAGGCAAAGGTCACCGTAACCTCGTGGTCTAGGCAAAGGTCACCGTAACCTCGTGGTTTAGACAAAGGTTATCGTAACCTCGTGGTTTAGGCGAAGTTCACCGTAACCTCGTGGTTTAGGCGAAGGTCACCGTAACCTCGTGGTTTAGGCGAAGGTCACCGTAACCTCGTGGTTTAGGCGAAGGTCACCATAACCTCGTGGTTTAGGCGACGGTTACTGTAAGCTAGTGCAGATAATGCTTCGGCGCGAAAACAAGATACTTGCTCCAGGCCGTCAGGTCGGCGAATATAGCATCGAAAACATTCGCAATGTTTGCCGACGATGAAGCGAGACCATTGAGTAGCGAGCAGATCAGTTCAAATTGATTCGAAAAGAAGATAATCTGGTTGTTAGTTAGTAACGAACACCTCGTTTGTACCGTATAGACGGGTGTAAAGCCATTAGCCATGCATAGGTCTTCAAGTATGTTGAAGCTACGTTCACATTGGACCTGTTTAATGCAACCCTCAAAAAAGACTGTAACGTCTGTGATCTCCGGGCATTCCACTCCATCCATCTCGTTGGCATCGTCACCGCACACAGCGTTAACATCGTTCTCATAAGTGCGTATCACGATCACCTCGACGATCTGCCTAGTCCCACATGAAATCACAACTGGATTCGTGCAAACCGAGGCGACAGTTGCAACAGGGCCACCACCTGAAATGTGTAAAACATGGTTACGTTCGCGCGTCTGCGATTGCAACCGTGTCGTTGTGATGCAGAGAGCGGGAAGTACGTCCGTGCCCCGTGAGTGCTCGCAACCAAAGAGTTAAATATAACAAGGAGAGGAAGCTGATTGGCTGTGCTCTTTTCGCCTCAAGGGCGCCATCTATGGACCATAATCAGCTGAAACGGCTGTGCAGACCGAACCCAGAGACAATAGAACACTATCTGTTCTAGGGTCTCTGCCGAACGCAAATTTGGGCCAGATGTGGCGGCGCTTCCTCTCCTTGTTATATATAGCTCCTTGCTCGCAACCAGCGTGCACGCAAATCGTGCATCAATTTCTAATGGTGTTAAATTAATCAATCATCAATTAATTAATTAATTAATTAACCGCGACGGCGTTAATCAGTGTTTCTCGCGGGGCTTCTCACCAAAGACCCGGGAAGATTCGACAATATAGTTTAGATTTCACCAGATTGGTGATCGATCAATCGATAGCCTGGGACAGCTTTGTCAGGAAAAAACTCTTGCCGTCAGTCTTAACCTGAAGCTTTTCTCACAGATCGTTTCAGAGATATAGAAGAAGAAGAGAATAACGAATATAGAAGAGAAAAAGAAGTTAACGTTAAAACCAGTATGAATTTTGTTTCTCACAACAGGCCCATGGACGTTTAAGGCCCGCTTATGTCGGCCTTACGACCTAGTCGCCGACAAGATTTGAATATCGTACGTCAAAAACCGGCCAGATCGCCGATAAAAACATCGGCGACCAAACTCGACATGAGTTCTCTTACGATCAAAAATACGGTCGCCGACTGTGATCGCAGCATATCGCAGGAATAGAACATGTTCTATTTCTATGCGGCTGTCGGCGACAAATCGTGAGTGGCAGCCAATCACCGCAGCGTGTCGAGTCACATGATTATCAAAAGTCACGTCATTAATAAAATGGCAGCCTACACGCCACTCGTCAGCAGTTTACAAAGAGGGATTATTGCACAAACCCTTTCTCAAATATATATTAAGTTTTCCGTAATCACATGAAAAAAATTT
>NW_014578295.1:10468-13571 GCF_000485595.1 Priapulus caudatus
CGGAAGCCTGGACCGGGTACGACAAGGCGTTCCGGCTGCAAGCATCGCGCTATCCGAATACGTGGAGGTGGGAGCAACCTAATGCCGCGCTTGACTACGAGCACTGTCAACGCCGGCCTTACCTACTCGCGCCCACGTGTGCAGAGTGCGGCAGTCGTAGTCACGCGGCGTCAGTGTGCCCGAATGCTATGCCTCGCATCTGACACCACACATCTGATTGCGCTGTAGACATAAACATTAAGGCATCGAAAACCGACCCCTTCCGGAAGAGCGTGCAAATTGTCATCGGTGCAAGCTCACACTCCGTGTGCGCGGTGCGCGCGCTGAACAAATACATCCAGGTGCGCCGCACGCGGACGGCACACCTACCGCTGTACATCATGGACCACGGCGCCTTCCTGACCCGCAAATCGTTGGTGATGTATCTGCGGCAACTTCTGCAGGAGGCCGGTCTACATCTACAGGCACTTGAGGCGTATCAGCTGTGGGCGTGCGCCGCCGCCGTTCCGCGTGCACTGGCACGTGTATGTTGGGCGGGTGCGGGGGCGTGCGCCGGGGGTTCGCTCGGCGCTCGCTTGATTGCGCACGATTGCGGCAGGGGTGCTCGGCCTTGCGACTCCATCTTTGCTCCTGGTTGGGGTGCGGTGTTCGCTTGTTGTGGAGGTGTTGTGCCTCGCTTCGGGGCCGAGCTGTGTCGCGCGGGGACTGTCGGGGTTCTCGCGTTCCCTGGCGTTGCGCGCGGGTTGGGTGCATATTTGGGTGCATGGCGGATGGCGGTGCACTGCCATCCGCCATGTGCTTGAGTGTGTGCCCGGCACGCGCGCGGTGCTGGCGAGCGCGGGAGTTTCGGCGGTCTTTGTGTGGTTTCGCGTGGCACGGCTCGGTTTTGGGGTGGGGCATGGTATTTCTGCGGCGGGTGAGCGCTGTGCTTCGGTTGGGGGCGGGGATGGGGTCGTGGGGTTGAGTGTTTCTGTTGTGGTCGTGTGTGGTCGGGCGGGCGTCGGGCGGGTTCCTGGCGCGCGCTTTCGCGCCTGCTCGGTGTATGTGTGTTGGTGTGCGCGGGGTGGCGGCGGCGTGTGTTTGCAGTTGGTGCGCTTCAGGTGCCTGTGTCTACATCCGCAAAGCTATGCGACGCATAGCTTTCGCGTCGGCGCCGCCACCACCGCTGGGGACGCCCACCTCAGCGACTGGCTGATAAAGACGCTAGGGCGCTGGTCTTCGGACTGCTACCAGACGTACATTCGGGCGCCTCGCGCATCCCTATTAGCGGTTGCAAAGAAGCTATGTGAACCCAGCTAACGCGCGGCCAGCACACCTGCCGCGGATAACGCGGGCCTGTTCATACCCGTGGCAGTTCAGCCGAAAGCCCGAGCCGTGATGTAAGCGTGCAAAAGGTTTTGTTCTTAGTGCCTGCCTATCAGCATAGGCAGTCGGTACTGTAGCGATTATAACCATGCATTCAATATAGGTATGTATTGTGCCTTTAGTAGCATAATGAATTAGGGTACCGGCTTAAGCAGGCAGCAGCATCACACCTACATCTTTTCCTAGGCCATATACGTGCAAAGTTACGTTTTGCACGGCCGCTGTACGTGCAGATTCGTACCTCCGGGTATACGCCATCTGTCGCAGCCCCTACTCCATATACCGCCTTTATCTACTTGGTCAGTGTTTCACAATTAGCATCAGGTCACAACTGACACAGTTGAATATAGTGTATAACGTCAACTAACATAATGTGCAAAGACGTATTTAAAAACCTCACTAAATAGAATGTTCATGTTTCTCATTTGATATTGTGGCATGATATCTCTCTCGTGCATACCTTATTTGTTGTGTTGTTGTACCCGGCGTTGCTCAGGGGAAAACGCCTAGGGACAACTTGGAGAGAAAATTCCGAAACATATAATTACTTAAATCTTAGGATATAACAGAGTATAACAAAATATGAAGGGGTTAAATAATATTCTGACAAAAACAGTTGGAAAGGTTCTATGATTTTATGTTGTCAAGGTCTTCTGAATATAAATTGTATAGAAAATGCGCCATGTTATTATGAATATGCTTCTTGAGGTTCTGCGTTAAAGTTGGTTAGTTCTACAACGTTGAAATTGACATTTTCGGGAAAAATCGCACGAACATGCGGCAATTTTCTTTCGCAAAAGTACGTATTTATTATAAGTATAGCAATCGTCATTGCACAGCAATGACATGGATGCGATTGGTTGAAAACTGTTTGGACGTGCCCGGTACAATCGCGTTTCTGCGAGCAAACGGACTGCTGTAATGTTGCATGCAATAACCGGCAAATGGTGAAACTGCAACTAAGGTGTAAAGACGGCATTTGGTGGAGCGTAGAGTGAAAAACACTCCTGCAGGATCTAAATAATTTAACAGATATACTTCTGAACAAGAGACAGGGTGAGACAGAAATGGTAGGTAAGCATTATAGTGTGGACTGAACTAACTTGTGAGCTGCAAGCAATACTTCGTTCTAAAATATTGCTATTGAAGATCGACGAGTCCCACTTACGATGCGCGGAGGGTCATACAGCCATCTCTGCCTATAAAAATGCATTTTTCTGTTAGACATGATATGAGTCAACATTCATCAAAGCAATTTATATTCGCAACATAAATCGAATATATGTTCAATTGATACACGAGACAGTTAATCACTGTTTGCTGTTTTTAATTGCTGTTGTCAAAATACAATTAGGTATAACAACATTATAGTAAGCTTGCGTAGGAAAATATTAGTAGTTTTTAATTCGTTATTAAGCGGTTTATATATTTGTGATTAGAGGAGAGAACAGAAAATATTAGAGAGAACGAATATAAAAAAGAAGGGGAGAGAATAGAGACAATTAGAGCGAACTCATATAGAAAAGAAGGGAAGAGAGCTGCGAAGATTAGAGAGAACTCACATAGAAAAGGGAAGATAACATGAAATAATAGTTTATTGTGAATCATTATTGTTATCATCGTCATTATCATTACCATCGTCGTCATGGTCGTCATTATCATCATCACCTATATCATTATCATAATTATCATCATCATCATCATCATCATCATCATCATCATCATCATCATCATCATC
>NW_014578295.1:14295-16228 GCF_000485595.1 Priapulus caudatus
TCACCTGTCTAAGTAAGGTGAAGAGACACATGAGAACGCACACGGGAGAGAAACCGTATAAGTGCGAGCTGTGTGATGCTACCTTCTCACAGTCAGGTGATGTGAACAGACACATGAGAACTCACACGGGAGAGAAACCGTATAAGTGCGATCTGTGTGATGCTACCTTCTCACAATCAGGTGATGTGAAGAGACACATGAGAACTCACACGGGAGAGAAACCGTATAAGTGCGATCTGTGTGATGCTACCTTCTCACATTCGGGTGATGTAAAGAGACACATGAGAACTCACACGGGAGAGAAACCGTATAAGTGCGATCTGTGTGATGCTACCTTCTCACATTCGGGTGATGTAAAGAGACACATGAGAACTCACACGGGAGAGAAACCGTATAAGTGCGAACTGTGTGATGCTACCTTCTCACAATCGGGTGATGTGAAGAGACATATGAGAACACACACGGGAGAGAAACCGTATAAGTGCGATCTGTGTGATGCTGCCTTCTCACAAACAAGTAAGAAGAAGAGACATATGAGAACACACACGGGAGAGAAACCGTATAAGTGCGATCTGTGTGATGCTGCCTTTTCAAAATCGGGTCATATGAAGTCACACATGAGAACACACACGGGAGAAAAACCATATACGTGCGATCTGTGTGATGCTGCCTTCTCAGCGCTGAGTTATGTAAAGAAACACATGAAAACACACACAGGAGAAAAACCATATAAGTGCGATCTATGTGATGCTGCTTTCTCAGAGCTGAGTAGTGTGAAGAAACACATGAGAACTCACACGGCAGAGAAACCATATAAGTGCGATCTGTGTGATGCTACCTTTGCACAATCGGGTAATCTGAAGACACACATGAGAACTCACACGGAAGAGAAACCGTATAAGTGCGATCTGTGTGATGCTACCTTTGCACAATCGGGTAATCTGAAGACACACATGAGAACTCACACGGGAGAGAAACCGTATAAGTGCGATCTGTGTGATGCCGCCTTCTCCTGTCCGAGTAATATGAATAAACATATGAGAACTCACACGTGAGTGAAACCATATAAGTGCGAACTGTGTGATGCTACCTTCACACAATCGGGTCATCTGACGAGACACATGAGAACTCACGGGAGAGAAACCGTATAAGTGCAATCTGTGTGATGCTGCCTTCATACAATCGTGAGATCTCTCCTACTCTAGGGAGATGTCGTATAGATGTAAGCAGAAAGTACATCTCGAACTGTCAGACTCACATGTATGATTAGCTTGGCTCTGTGAACAAGCGAGCACACTGCACACATCTGAAGTGGAGCAGTGTGAATTACCAACGAAGGCTAATTATGCAACTAAACTGTTACAACTTCTCCCCGAGTGAAAACTAAAGTAGAAACATTGTAGATTGTGTTTTAATGAGTGCTTAAGTTACCCAATGTGTGAGCATTAGACAAATCTGTAAATCTGGTCTAAAATGCGGCTAATACCATTTGTGAATAACCATGTGTTTGAACACTGATCTAATAAAACAACGTATATTATAGCCTTGAATTGTTTTTTGTGTGTGCTATTTTAATGCTTGTCAATGAGAGTGAAGGATACAAAGGGAAGTAGGTAGAAAGATAAAGCAATAAAAACGGGAACGTATTTTGGGATGCTAATTCTATTGACGGCGGGAAAGGGGAGAGGCAGCGTAAACGAGTAGAGAGATGTGAGAAACGAGCAAAGTGTATTTTTATGGGTTAACTGTAAGTGAGAGAAAGAACGTGCCATAGTTACCTATTGGCGTTTTATTAATATCAAAATATATGCGTGTGAGCATTTACACATAGTTAACATTTATATACCGGATAACTTCTAACGCAGACGTGTTCATTCATGTATGTCATACAAATTCAAAAGCACATCTACTTTATTAAATGATTTCAGTCGTG
>NW_014578295.1:19437-31716 GCF_000485595.1 Priapulus caudatus
TTTTTGTCAGAATATTATTTAACCCCTTCACATTTTGTTATACTCTGTTATATCCTAGGATTTAAGTAATTATATGTTTTGGAATTTTCTTGCCAAGTTGTCCCTAGGCGTTTTCCCTTGAGCAACGCCGGGTACAACAATACAACAAATAAGGTATGCACGAGAAAGATATCATGCCACAATATCAAATGAGAAACATGGACATTCTATTTAGTAAGGTTTTTAAATACGCCTTTGCATATCATGTTAGATGACGTTATACACTATATTCAACTGTGTCAGTTGTGATCTGATGCAAATTGTGAAACACTGGCCAACTAGAGCTTCTTCTTCGCAAGCGAAAAATTAAATCGTAACTTACTGTCAACGGAATCTACAGTGTATCGACAAGGTGGCGTACCGACAGCCGCGCGAGCTGTTAAGAGTGAGCAACGCTATATCCCCATCATTATAGCCATCTCTTAATCGGCCATGAGCTGGCTTAAAAACACTCTCATACACTCGGACTTTAATTACTTACGCAGTTGTAAAATATGGTTTGTATAGGTGTCGCCAAGCATTGTTTAATATACATGAAAAGAAATGCATTAGAAAGGGTTGCAGGGTGCTGTCAGGTGCTCAAAGTTCGAGAAGTCAGAGATGAGGGATTGCTTGGTGTGCGTAAGAACATTATGTATACGGTGATTTGTTGTTAGTGATTGTTTACAAGGCTGGTTATAGTTCTGCTTTGGTAGAAATAACAGTCAGCATCCCTGCACAGTAAGGATGCCACTTAAGTACCCAGCGCGCGAGAGACGAGTTTTACAGCAATGATTGTGGGCGTGGTGTGCCGCTGCTGTTGTAATTAATTAGCGGAAGCGACCAGCGTGTGTCCTGGTTTCAGACCGGTTACCCGGCTGTCAGGATATCAGACCGGTTTCATCATAACCGCAGCTATATAACCACGCCACTGACGTTTGTAACTTCAATGCTGATACGAGAACACTATTGGGACGATCAGAGACTTCATTGGGTAAGCGAATATTTCTTATAATAATTCAGTATATTTATTTTCGCGAAACATTATGTGCAAGAGCTTACAGTTGTAAAATAGTGCGTGATATTTAGATGATAATAATTCGATATTTAGTGTAAACAGTTGAATTGCAAACATAAGCAGGGCGCGTTTTTGTTCTACACCAATACGCGGCGTTCAATACATTTATTCGTATTATATTTACTAATTTGCAGGAGAGCCTATATAGGACGTTAATTCTACAAGTGTGACGAAGAACAAAACACGTGGTCGTAACTTCAGCGGCAGACAGGGTATAGACACCTGAAGTGTGTGTGTGACCAGTACGTGGCAGCTTTCCCTGAAGCACGATGGAGTACGTGAGAATTAATTCAGGGAAAAATCCATATGAGTGCGAACTGTGTGATGCTGCCTTCTCCTGTCTGAGTAAAGTGAAGATACACATGAGAAGTCATACGGGAGAGAAACCGTATAAGTGCGAACTGTGTGATGCTGCCTTCTCAAAATCGAGTCATATGAAGTCACACATAAGAACTCACACGGGAGAGAAACCATATAAGTGCGATTTGTGTGATGCTACCTATGCACAATCGGGCCACCTGAAGAGACACATGAGAACTCACACGGGAAAAAAACCGTATAAATGCGATCTGTGTGATGCTACCTTTGCACAATCGGGTCACCTGAAGACACACATGAGAACTCACACGGGAGAAAAACCGTATAAGTGCGAACTGTGTGATGCTGCCTTTTCAGAATCGGGTCATATGAAGTCACACATGAGAACTCACACGGGAGAGAAACCGTATAAGTGCAATCTGTGTGATGCTACCTTTGCACAATCGGGTCACCTGAAGACACACATGAGAACTCACACGGGAGAAAAACCGTATAAGTGCGAACTGTGTGATGCTGCCTTCTCATGTCCGAGTAATATGAAGACACACATGAGAACTCACACGGGAGAGAAACCGTATAAGTGCGATCTCTGTGATGCTACCTTTTCTCTTCTGGGTAATGTGAAGACACACATGATAACTCACACTCAAGAGAAACCGTATAAGTGTGATCTGTGTGATGCTACCTTTGCACAATCGGGTCACCTGAAGACACACATGAGAACTCACACGGGAGAGAAACCGTATAAGTGCGAACTGTGTGATGCTGCCTTTTCAGCATCGGGTCATATGAAGTCACACATGAGAACTCACACGGGAGAGAAACCGTATAAGTGCGAACTGTGTGATGCTACCTTCACACAATCGAGTGTTGTGAGGAGACACATGAGAACACACACGGGAGAGAAACCATATACGTGCGATCTGTGTGATGCTGCCTTCTCAGACTCGAGTCATATGAAGTCACACATCAGAACTCACACGGGAGAGAAACCGTATAAGTGCGAACTGTGTGATGCTACCTTCTCACAATCGGGTGATGTGAGGAGACACATGAGAAAACACACGGGAGAAAAACCATATACGTGCGATCTGTGTGATGCTGCCTTCTCAGAGCTGAGTAGTGTGAAGAGACACATGAAAACCCACACGGGAGAGAAACCGTATAAGTGCGAACTGTGTGATGCTACNATATATCTTATCTTTGGTGCCCATAGGAGGGTAAATTCAGACTGGGTAATCTCGGACGCGGTCTGAATTGTTTGCTCAATTATATCTTAACCTGGTGCCCATATGCAGGGTATATTTCAGAACTGGGGTAATTCCAGACGGTCTGGAATTGTCGCCAAGTTATATCTTAACCTGGGTGGCCCATAGGCGGTAAGATTCAACTGGGTAAATCTCAACCGGTCTGGAATTCGTTTGGCGCAAATTATACGTCTTAACCTGGGTGGCCGCATAGGAGAGTAAATTCAGACTGGGTAATACTCAGACCAGTCTGGAAGTGTTTCGCGGCAAAGTTATATCTTAACCTGGGTGCCCATAGGGAGGGTAAATTCAGACTGGGTAATCTCAGACTCGGTCTGAAATTGTTCGCGCAAATATACTCTTTAAACCTGGGTCCCATAGCATGGTAAAATTCAGACTGGGTGTAATCTCAGGACCGGTCTGGAATATGTTTGCGGCAACCTTATACTTAACCTGGTGCCATAGGAGGAGTAAATTTCAGACTGGGTATTTGCAGACCGGTACTGATTGTTCGCGCAAATTATATCTAACCCGGGTGCCCGTGGAGAGTAAATTCAGACTGGGGTAATCTCAGACGGTCTGGAATTGTTTGCGCAAATGAATCTTAACCTGGTGCCCATTAGAGGGTTTAGGAGAGGAGAGGAGGGGAGAAGGGTTGGGAGTAGGGGGAGAAGGAGCAGGGGAAGGGGCGGAGGAGGAGGGGAGGTGTTGGAGTAGGGAGAAGGAGGGAGGGGGGGAAGGAGGAACGGAGGCGGGAGAAGGTGATGGAGATCGAAATGAAAGAAGTCGTGGGAGGAGTGAGAGGCGCAGGCAGGAGGAGCGTAGGGAGGAGAGGGAGGGAGGGCGAAGGGAAAGGAGTGGAGGAGAAGGTGTGGACTGGGGAGGAGGAGGAGGAGCAGGGGAGGAGAAGGTGATGGAGAAAATCGAATGAAGAAGGGTAGTGGAGGAGGAGTAGGGGGCAGGAGGAGAGGAGGGAGAAGGTTTGGAGTATGGCTAGGAGGAGGGGAGAAGTGTTGACTAGGGAGAGGAGGAGAGCGGAGAAGCGTGTTGAGATTCGAATCGGTCTGGAATTGTTGCGCAAAATTAATATCTTAACCTGGTGCCCATAGGCGGGGTAAATTCAGACTGGGGTCAATCTCAAAACCGGTCTGGAATTGTTGCGCAACCATTATATCTTAACCTGGGTGCCCAATAGGCAGGTAAATTTCAGACTGGTGTAATTCCAAACCGGTCTGGCAATTGTTTGCGCAAATTATACTCTAACCTTGGCGGTGCCCCATAGGAGAGTAATTTCGAGACTGGGGTCATCTCAGACCAGTCCTGGAATTTGTTCCCGCAAATTATATCTTAATCTGGGTGCCCATAGGAGGTAAATTCAGAACTGGGGTAATCTCAGACCAGTCTAGAATTGTTTGCGCAAGTGATACTCTTAACGCTGGGGCCCATGAGGAGAGAAATTCAGAGCTGGTGTACATCTCAGAGCCCGGTCTGTGAATTCTGGCCGCGAGCAAATTATATCTTAACCTGGGTGCCCATAAGCGGGTACATCAGACGGGGTAATCTCAAACACGTCTGGAATGTTTGCGCACATTATACCATTAACCTTGGGTGCCCATGGGAGTAAGAAGTTCGACTGGGGTAATCTCAGACCAGTCTGGAATTGTTCGCGCAGTATATGCTTAACCTGGGGCCCATAGGGAGAGTAAATTCAGACTGGGGTAATCTTCAGACTGTGTCTGGAAATTGTCGCTGCAAATTATATCTTAAGCCTGGGGGCCCATAGCAGTGTAAATTCAGACTGGGGTAATCTCAGACCGGTCTGGAATTGTTTTGCGCAAATTATATTCTCAACGCTGGGTGCCTCATAGGAGATGTAGAATTCAGACTGGGGAATATCAGACGCGTCTGGAATTGTTTGCTGCTAATTATAGTCTTAATTCTGGTGCCCCATAGGAGGGTAAAATTCAGTACTGGGGAAATTCTCAGACCGGTCTGGAATTGTTCGCGCTAATTTATACTCTTAACCTGGTGCCCATAGAGAGTAAATCAGACTGGGGTATATCTCAGAGCCGGGCTGGAATTGTTCGGGCGGCAAATTATACTATTAACGCCTGGGTGCCCATAGTGAGGGTTAGAGGCGGAGGAGGAAGGAGGAGAGGAGGGAGGAGGAGGGGAGAAGGTGTTGAGGTATGGGGAGAAGGAGGGGAGGGGAGGAGGAGGAGGCAGGAGGGGAAGAAGGTTTTTGAAGATAGGGGAAGGGAGGAAGGAGGAGGCGGGCCACAGGTGATGGAGATCGACATGAAGAAGAGTTCAATGGAGGACGAAGTAGGGGGCAGGAGGAGGAGGAGGGGAGAAGGTGTTAGAGGGCTAGGAGGAGGGGCAGAAGGGTTGGACTTATGGAGAGGAGGAGGAGGGGAGAAAGGTGTTGGAGTAGGGCAGAGCAGGAGCGAGGCCGGGAGAAGATGAATGGAGATCGAATGAAGAAGTTCATGGAGCGAAGAGTAGGGGGCAGGAGGAGGGAAGAAGTGATGGAGGAGGAGGAAGAATGGTGATGGAGGAGGAGTAGGAGGCGAGCGGGAGGAAGGTGGCATGAGGAGGAGTAGGAGGCGCAGGAGGAGGGGGAAAGGTGTGGAGTAGGTGGAGGAGGAGGAGGATTGGACGGAGGAGGGGAGACGGTGTTGAGTAGGGGGAGGAGGAGGATGGGCAGGGGGAGTGAGGAGCAGGGTAGAAGACGCGCTGACCGGCAGACCGGGCTGGAATGTTCGCTGTAAAATTATATCTATAACTTGGGTGCCCAAGGAGGGTTAGGAGGAGGAGAAGTGTTGGAGTAGGGAGGGAGGAGGAGGAGGAGGGGCAGCAAGGATTTGCGCTAACAATTCCAGACTTGTCTGAGATTACCCCAGTCTGAATTTACCTGCCTATGGGCACCCGGGTTAAGATATAATTTGCGCTAACAATTCCAGACTTGTCTGAGATTACCCCAGTCTGAATTTACCTGCCTATGGGCACCCGGGTTAAGATATAATTTGCGCTAACAATTCCAGACTTGTCTGAGATTACCCCAGTCTGAATTTACCTGCCTATGGGCACCCGGGTTAAGATATAATTTGCGCAAACAATTCCAGACCGGTTTGAGATTACCCCAGTCTGAATTTACCTGCCTATGGGCACCCGGGTTAAGATATAATTTGCGCAAACAATTCCAGACCGGTCTGAGATTACCCCAGTCTGAATTTACCCTCCTGTGGGCACCCAGGTTAAGATATAATTTGCGCAATCAATTCCAGACCGGTCTGAGATTACCCGAGTCTGAATTTACCCTCCTATGGGCAACCAGGTCAAGATATAATTTGCGCAAACAATTCCAGACCGGTCTGAGATTACTCCAGTCTGAATTTACCTGCCTATGGGCACCCGGGTTCAGATATAATTTGCGCAAACAACTCCAGACCGGTCTGAGATTACCCTAGTCTGAATTTACCATCCTACTGCCGCTGAAGGGGTCGTTGTCGTATATGTAGTAACCGAGGTGTCGGCGAGTATTTCGCCTACGCCTACTCCCTAACCCTAACACCCTAACCATATCAAATAGTTAGCTCGGGTACATATTAATAGTATTTATACGCCCTTAGGCTTATGTATACGACAACGACCCTTCGTGCTCTACTGCCAGACTAATCTCAGATTGGCCGTGCCCGTCTCATTATCCAGCGCTACTGCGCATGCGTCACGCATGCGCACGAGGTGCTGGGGGTAATTTCAGACTGGCGTAATCTCAGACCGTGACACCGGTATGATCATCATGGGTGTTGCTATCCCCCGGGCGTGGAGGGAGGGTCACGTGATACAGTTGACGTATACTTCAAAAACATTTCTCATCCGGTAACGCTAACTCCAACAACTCCAACGCTAACCATAACACTAAATATAGAAATCTCGGAGCGCTATATATAGGTCCAAGAATCCACAAAAATTAGTCTATGGTGTGGGGACAGATATCATGATGCAAAAACCCTGACCCTAACCCTAACCCAATCCCTAACCCTGACCCTAATCCTAACACTATCCTAACACTAGTGCTGCCACGTCGCGGTAACCTCCCTCCACGCCCGGGGGATAGCATTACCCGTAACACTCGCAGCTAGGGCCTGCATACCTCCCAAATCCCATTGGTTGATACAAATCACGTGCCTGAAACTCCTGTTTTAATAATTCATTTTATGGTGCATTGTCACTTGTGACCCTAACCCTAACCCAATCCCTAACCCTGACCCTAACCCTAACCCAATCCCTAACCCTGAATCTACTGCTTGAACCAACCTATTTAAACAAAGTATAGAAAAAATTTAATTTTTAAATTGTTGTAAAATAATTAATTGTGTTAATTAAAATGTTGTAAATAAATCATGTAAATATTTGGCGGTTAATTGGTGAAAAAATGTTAAAACAGATAAAGATAAAAAATACAAGAAAACAGAAAATTATTAGAAAACGATGGGATTCGACTGTCTCCGACCTTTCATAACTTGTCGCAGATATGAACCCAGCGTTATACGCTGCAGGCTATCAGAGACATTATTATTGGTAAATACTAGTTTTGCATGTGCAGTATATTTCGGGAAAACCAAGCTCAACCAATAGGCGCTCATTACAAGCCGTATGTTCTTGATTTGACGCTAGGAAAAAAATCACGCATACCCGTAACCCGATCATCATCAATCATTCAATGACATGTCGTAAACACAAACTAAACTGACCTCCTTAATGAAACTTCTTTGAATTTCGGAAACCAAACTGCAAAACTGCAGTTCAGAATGTTTGAAATTTTCATTTCGGTTAATTATAAATCATAAAAGTAAAAGACAACGCTACTTGGTTATAATATAAGTTTAGTGATAGCCACATATTTCGCATGCCGAGAAAATCATACAGCGCGATGCCATTTTATTACGATGCGCGCCATCTATCGTCTCCTATAATAAACAACGTAAACCTCTAGGGCAGTGCATAGATACTACCCCAGAATCAGATTCAGATTCATTTTATTTTGCACTTTTCATTCATTTGTACAGATAATTTCAGATAGTAGTAAAAAGGGAGAGAAATAAATAATATTATAGAATCGATAGGTTTAAGGTGAATGTGCGTAGTGGTCAAAGTAGCAATAAGCTTTCGAGTTGACCACTACCATAGGTAATAAAAGTCTGAGGAAAAGTACAATTAAACTAAATATAGGAAATAAGTAAATATAGGAAATAGAGAGAAACAAATATATACATACATACATATATGGAACAGTATCTAGAACAAAAAATACAATTGATGTAATAAAGTAACAAGAACAAGAAAGCAATTATAATATAATATATAACTAATTTCTAATGGCCCTAAATAACATACACTAATTTAATTGAACATTTCTGGTTGTCTACATATCAAAATATATAAAATAAAATTATACATATATATGAACAGTAGAACAAAAAATACAATTGAGGTAATAAGTACAGAACAAGAAAGAGCATTTATATTATAATATATAACTAATTTCTAATGGTCCTAAATAACATACACTAATTTAATTGAACATTTCTGGCTGTCTACGTACAAAAAAAAATATATACATATTTACATATATATGGAACAGTAGAACAAAAATCACAATTGATGTAATAAGTAATAAGTAACAACAAGAGCAAGCAAGCAATTATAATATAATATATAACCATAACCAATGGTCCTAAATAACACGCACTAATTTAATTTAATTGATTATTACTGGCTGTCTAGAAGGATAGCTTATAATATCATGTTTAAATTTACTGTGTGGCGAGGTTTTAATTTCAAGAGGAATTGTTTTCCCATATCCTTGAGGCCAGAGACTTAAATCGAGATAGCCATAGTTGGTCCTGGAGGCAGGTCTGTGTAGATTACCTTCTTGAGGCATACCTAGTGTTGTAGTTATGTATTTGTAAAGCAGAAGGAATTAGATCAATAAAGGCTGCAGGAATATCCGTTTTAACATACCAGTGTACTTGATTTTGTGTACAAGAGTTGAGATTTTGAGTTTAAAACATTATCAAGATTTAGAATGTCTAGAAGGTTGTAGTATGGGGTAGCACTTTCTCTTTTTTAGCAAAGAAGATGGAACGCATACATTTATTCTGTTTTGTTTTGATTTGTTGTAATCGAGTTGGTAGGCAGTCCCCCCGCTCATTAGGCCATAATTAATATATGGGTATAGGGTATAATAAAGTTGTCTAAGGGTGCCAATAGAAACATATTGCCTAAGTTTGTTTAGAATACCTTATTTTTGCCAGTTTGTATTATTAACATGTCTTATCTGTGCATCCCACTGTAAATGGTCATCATAAAAAACACCCAAATATTTTATCTGTGTTCCTTTTTCTATGTTACATGTAGTTATTGAAATAATAGGCTTTTTCCTAGGGGAAGTAATGAGCATGTATTTTGTCTTCTTGAAGTTAATTGAAAGTTTGTTCACAGCACAGTATTCTAAGACATTTGCAAGCTCATCGTTTATAACTTTTTCTAATTCATTTAAATCTTTTGAGGAATAAAAAATATTGGTATCATCTGCAAACATTTTAAATAATAATTTATTGGAGGAATTTGGGAGGTCATTTATATATATAGAGGATAAGGAGCGGGGCCCTAGAGTGGATCCTTGTGGTATGCCGCATGTTACATTTCTTAAACTAGATTCTGTATTGTCTATTTTGACATATTGTTTTCGATCGTTTAGATAATTAGCAAACCATGCATGAGGTAATCCTCGAATTCCATATTTATACATTTTTGCTAAGAGTATTTGATGATTTATTGTGTCGAATGCTTTAGAGAAATCTAGGAAAATTCCACAGGTTATTTTGCTTCCATCTCAATGCTGATTTTAGATTTTCTATGTTTCAAGAATTGCATATTCAGTTGAATAGCCTTTCTGCAATTCCAAATTGATGATCGTACAGTATTTGGTGTTTTTCTAGGAAAAGTATAAGCTGATCATGGACTATTTTTTCAAGGATTTTACTAAAGGCAGATATAATAGCTATAGGTCTATAATTTCCGGGGTCAGTAGCAATTCCATTTTTAAATACTGGGGTTATTCTTGATATTTTGAAAATATCTGGTACTATTCCTGTACTATCCCCCAAGTACTAAATACCCCAAGTACCATAAATACTATGGGCAGTGTTTCCCAAACTAGTATGTTCCCAACCTTTTCACAACCAATGACACCTTGTGTTTTATTGTATATTTATTTTCCCACCGACCCCATGTTTTAGAAAGGTATATTTTATAGCTAATAAATCTAACCCGCACAACCAAACTTGCCATATTCAGTTAATAATATTTCATCCAAGAACAACGAAACATAAAATTTTGGAAGTTTATTTTCAGCAGCCTTATCGTGAGCATTTTACGCTGGAGCCTCTTGAAATTTTGAACGGAGTTCACGGACCCGAAGTACCACCTTTGCGGACTCCCAAAGGTCCGGGACCCCATGTTGGGAACCAGCCTGTAGGGTGCAAAACTCATACTTCACCCCTCTCGTCCTTTCCCTTGCCCCCCCCCTTGTCCCTCGCTGAGCCTTCTTTTTTGTCTACCACCTCTTAGCTATCTTTCATGCCGCCTTCCCCCAGTCAACCGCCCTTTTCTCGCCCAGCAAGCTATATATGTTATGCAGTTTTCTTCAGTCCATACTGCACGTCTGAAACGGTACTCGCATGCGCAATATCTCTCGAGACTGGAGAGGATAGATATTTTGCTAAAATTACGCATTTAAAATGGAGAGGTGGCATCCTAGCATAGATTTATTTGGTAATATTCTATCAGTAGACCTCTCTTAGGAAATAGGATCAAGACACTGCATGTAAGGTGACGGCTGCAGCCTGCATATATATACCCGTCTCTACACAATCTGGTTACGTTAGTGTGTTAGCGCATGCGTTACGCATGCGCATTTCTCACCAGATAAATTTTATTTTGTGATGAATATGCATTTAATATGGTTATGGGGTATCTGAGCATAGTTTTATCAAAGACATTTTTATCTTCAGACCTGTGTATATAATTAGGAGAGCGCCCTAGCCTAGCTGTAGGGTGCAAAACTCCTACTTCATCCCTCCCGTCCTTCACCTTTCCTACCTTGTCACTCGCTTAGCCCCCTTATTTTTCTACCGCCCCTCACCTGTTTTCCCGGCGCCTTTCCTCAGTCTCCGACTCCACCTCTCTCTCTCTCTCTCTCTCTCTCTCTCTCTCTCTTTCTTTCTCTCTTTCTCTCTCTCTCAACAAGCTATATTTTCCCTTTTTAGTCCTTACTGCACGCCTAAAACGGTGCTCGCGCATGCGCAATATCTCCCGAGAATATTGATATTTTGCTAATATTATGCATTTAAAATTAAGAGGTGGTATCTTGCATAGATGTATATGGTAATATTCTATCAGTAGACCTCACTTACGACATAGGATGAAGACACTGCATGTATAGGTGCCGGCTGCATATACCAGTTTCTACACAATCTGGCTACGTTAGTGTGTTAGCGAATGCGCAATATCTCACCAGGGGAATTATATCTTGTGATGAATATGTATGTAATATGTTCATGGGGTATCTGAGCATAGGTTTCTTACATGAATTGTGATCTTTAGACCGGTGTTTGTAATTAGGAGAGCGCCCTAGCCTAGTGGTTCCCAACGCTTTCATCACCAAGAACCCCTTGTGTTTAAATTTATTTTCCCACGGACCCCAAGTTTTTTAAATGTCTATTTTATAGCTAAGAAATCTAACCCGCACAACCAATGTTGCCATTCTGAGTTGAAAATATTACAGCCAAGAACAACGAAACATGAAATTTTGAAAATTTATCTTTAGCACTCTTCTCGTGAGCATTTTACGCTGGATCCTCTAGAAATTTTGAACTGAGCTCACGGACCCCAAGGGGGCACTACACTACTACATTACAACCTTTGCGAACTCCCAGGTGTCCGGGGACCCCAAGTTGGGAACCACTGCTCTAGGGCATGGTAGATATGTAGATATATATATTTATATATATGGTTCTAGGACAAATACCCTCGGACAATCACCCCCCGGACAATTTCCCCCCATGCTATTCACCCCCCGGAAAATTACCCCCCGGACATTTACCCCCCGGACAATTACCGCCCGGACAATTACCCCCCGGAAATTTTCCCCCCGGACATTTACTCAATTGTTGTTTATTATTTATTGTTGAGCAGTGTCGAGTGATACAGGGAGGTGGTCGAGGAGGAGGGAAGAAGGTGGTGGAGGAGGAGGAGGGGAAGAAGGTGGGGAGAAGGTGGTGGAGGAGGAGGAGGGGAGAAGGTGGAGGAGGAGGAGGAGAGGAGGAGAGGAGGTGGAGGAGGAGGAGGAGGAGAACGTGGGAGAAGGTGGTGGAGGAGGAGGAATGAGGGGGACAAGGTGGAGGCGGAGGAGGGGTAAATGTCCGGGAGGAAATTGTCTGGGGGTGATTGCCCGGGGTGTAATTGTCCGGGGGTGAATGGCATAGGGGGTAAAATGTCCGGGGGGTAATTGTCCGGGGGGTGATTGTCCGGGGGGTGATTGTCCGGGGG
>NW_014578295.1:31726-41540 GCF_000485595.1 Priapulus caudatus
GTGTGTGTGTGTGTGTGTGTGTGTGTGTGTGTGTGTGTGTGTGTGTGTGTGTGTGTGTGTGTGTGCGTGAGCGCGTGTGTGCGGCGTGTGTGCGTGACCGCGTGTGTCCGACCCCCCCCCCACTCGCGCAGAAAACGCATCTGAGGGGGGTCTAATTTCAAAATTTTTCTGGGGGAGGGCCCCAGACACCCATCCCCTTCGCGTGCTCGCTACTGGTGTCCCCCCCACATTTCAAAATGGATTTGCGCGCCTGGCCACACTTCATATGTTTCTCAGCCGTGTAAACAGAAGATTGAAGCCAAAACTTCGCTATATTTATTCATTTATTGTGATGAAATTAAGTAAATCAATAGCAAAATACAAATGTTGCGTTTTATGTGGATAATTACCTATACATGATACTTTCAACTTCATGTGTTGTGGCATCTGACTGCACGCAAACAGTATAGACTTATTGACATGATTGTAGCGGTGCATTTTGTATCTGGGAGAAACTAAATAAGCTAGTAATAAAGAAGGGCAATGAGAATTGGTAACATTAACCAGATGTGTCAAAAATATATCATGGTTCTGCTTAATGCTTCCCAACTCCTGCTTCAGTGTATGCTACACGAGTAAGTTCAAACCAAATAACAACATTCTAATTTAGTGGTAACCAATCACTTGCATGCCTGTTATATAAAAAATGTCATGATACAGTTGTTAATTTCAACACCTCAATTGGGATTTTAAATGCTTACCAGATATTATATTCCCCCTAGTGGAGATTAAATGGAGTAGCAGACAGTAATCAGTTGAAGAAGGTCTTATGTGGCAATATTCCCTCAACACCCAAGATCATAACGAATATAAACTCTCTTGGTCTCATTTGACGCAGTTATATTAGCATACTGATAAATTATATTATGACAGATGCATATCGAATAGCCATCATAAGTATTCAGTAACTAATGCAGCATATGCTATTGTGTCGTTAGATATGGCAAATTTGCATCAAATTAATTCTAGCTTATGGCTCATTCTTTTGTTCTTAGATATACACGAACACAGTATATGTATTGTGTGTTTCGTGCATGTTCATACAGTCAAACCTGTATATGACAACCAGCTAAGGGAAATGCCAATGATGACCTTTACAGACAGCTGGCTTTTCTATAGGGGTCGCCTGTTTATAAAATCTTCACGTTGTGAAGGTTAGGAGATAAAGATACGGGAGAGCATTGAGAGGGGGGAGAAGCTAAGAATGGAAAGAGTGGAGGTGGGTGAGCAGGAGGGGCGCGTTAAGCTAGTGGCCATTCTGTACAGTGCTTGCAACAATACTTTTCAGCGGGCAAGATTTTTTTATCGCTGTAATGAATAGGTGGTAATACTATAGAGGTGGCTGCTAACACAGGTTTGACTGTACATATATATATATATATATATATATATATGTGTGTACATGGGTAATTATCATAAATGCTCAAGATTGGGTTAAATAACTACATCATGT
The DNA here is from genome assembly GCF_000485595.1 of Priapulus caudatus. Lineage (NCBI taxonomy): Eukaryota > Metazoa > Priapulida > Priapulimorpha > Priapulimorphida > Priapulidae > Priapulus > Priapulus caudatus. Next base: position 33,219 of record NW_014578295.1, read on the forward strand.
GTCGAAATTGTAAGATCCAGTACAATTTGTTTATAACTGGCATTGGTCTGGCCCTTTCATTTTTCTTGCACAGACTTACCCATTTTTATAATGAACGTTTTATGAAATACCAACCAAACTAGAAAGGGCAGTTGTCGCCAACTACATGTATCCCCCGTGTTCTCCCCAAGATGTGTAAGTATATGAAGTTTGGTCGCGCTAGGTCAATTAGGAGCCGAGTTATAGAGCAGAAAGGAAATATGATCAAGATCAAGGTCAAGGTCAAGGTCAAATAAAAGCCGCAGTGATCTTGTTTTGGTACGCGACACACATTCTCCCCAAGATGCTGATTCCCCCACTGCTAGGTCAATTAGGGGCCGAGTTATAGAGCGGAAAGGAAATATGATCAAGGTCAAGGTAAAGGTCAAATAAAGGTCGTAGTGACCTGGTTTTGGTATGCAACACACCTTCTCCCCAAGATGTGTAAGTATACCAAGTTTGGTAGCGCTAGGTCAATTAGGGGCCGAGTTATAGAGCGGAAAGGAAATATGATCAAAGTCAAGGTAAAGGACAAATAAAGGTCGTAGTGACCTGGTTTTGGTAGCGCTAGGTCATTTAGGGGCCGAGTTAGAGAGCGGAAGGGAAATATGAAGTATGAAATATGGCGGCGGCGGCTGGGGAGACATGAAACCATAGTATCCCCGCCGACTTCGTCGCGGGGGATACAATTATCCCTATATAAAAGTTCAATATATAACAAGTAACAACAAGAAAGTTAAGCGACATGCAGTGTCTATCAAAGACATTGGCTGCCTCTTGCTTTCCTGCAGCTATTCCTTTAGATTTTCAGTTGTCAATCTTTAATAATCCACAACTTCTGTGATTTAGAACTGAAAAAGAATACATCTTGCTGTTATTATTTCAGTGGTATTACACTGCACATATCTTACAAGCAAAACTCCTATTTATTTCATATAAATTTATCAGAAAGGACTGGACAAATTGCCCATTAAATTGCAAGAAATGTTCACACATACTTATTTTCCTGCTGCCAAAGAACTTTGGTAATGAAAATATCAATAAAAGCAAATATTGCCGATCAAGATGGTACACGATACGTAGTACATACCCGCTTCAAGAATTCCTCAGCCGATATTCGAGCACGCGCGTTTACTGCTAGCTTCATTTCACTGATCTCCTTGTCAATCTCCTCCATGAAGTGAATGACAAAGTCGACCAGCTTGTGCTTGTACATTGCTTCTGTGTGGAAGTTGGTGATGAGGAAACTGATATCATAGCCCTGCAGAGAAAAACGACAACATAAGAATGAGTCTGTCCAATTTTACTGCAATAACCAGATGATTCAAGTAAATCAGTAATGTCACTTGGAACGCAAATGAGGATGCCTCAATTAGGGGTGCACAGGATCCAACTTTTTAAGTTCCGGCCAGAACCAGAACCGACTGGAACTTAAAAAAAGTTCCGGCCGGAACAACCTGGCCGTAACCGGAACTTTAGCTGGGAATAAACTTGACATTTTTGGCCCAGTATTGCCCAAACTCACTCGGCCTGAACGAAATATCATTAGCAGGCACATCACTTAGGCGAGTAGGACAATGCTCAAAGTTGTAATTACAGGATGGTTGTTACAGTTAAGTGTATGAATCAGCTGCTTACAGTGCATAATTTGCATAATTCTGACATCTCATTCATGAGCGAATTCTGTGGCAAAACCTGCATGTTGCAGTATCCCTGGTTTTAGTCTATTATTTTCAACCAACGGACAGATGCGATTCCTGTGGCTCTAAGAGTATTTGATTTTGAAAGAAAATCTTATGAATCACCTAACATCAGTTAGGTTCAGTTCAGTTAGTTAGCCAATGTTCAAGTGGCAAGCGTTTGGGCAGTAAAGTGTGAAGTTGTTAACACTATATTGTCCGCAAGTTGACTCTATTGACTCTCCAGTGAGTAATCTTTTGATTTTCATAACACTTGTAGCAGAAATGAAATTAGGAAAAAGTTCCGGTTCCGGCCGACTGTTTCTGAAGGGTTCCGGCCGGAACAGGAACTCTGAAAAATTTGGGATCTGGCCGGATAGTTCCGGTGCACCCCTAGCCTCAATATGCAAGCTCGATGTAAAATCTATCAACAATTCTATTTGGACATGTATACACAATCCCTTACCACATTTCATTCTCCTAGTAAACTTATCCACACTGCATGTCTGCACAACTGATGTATCCAACCAACCAAAATATATTTTTTTTAATTATATATCTCTCAACCCTTTCCCTATTGTATTATTCCTCTCCCCTGGTTGCCTGCGCCTTCTATTTCAGTAGCTTGCTTACGTACCTCTACAGGTTTCCTTCGAAGGACAAAGAAATTTTCTGCACGCATCATCATAAATCGCATAAACTTGTGGCACAGGATTTTCTCTATTTCGTCTGCCTGAAAAATTAAATGCTATATATTTCTATTAATGCATTTAGCTTCACATTAAGCCCAATATATCCAGGAGATGGTCACTTAGAATAAATAATCTATGCAACATGAAAATATGCATAACTTTTGAACAAGCAAAAAATGGCAGATATATATGACAACATACATGATAACTCATATCACACGAATCATACATTAGCGCCATCTACAGGATAATTAAGGGTTCTACGAAAATAATGGCCAGACAAACAAACACCACTAGTCATATTTGACCATTAAAATGATAACTTACTTGTTTGATACTTATGCTAATGCGAATCGAGTTGACTGAACCTTCTATAAGAACTTTCTCCTTCTCATTCCTGCTGATCACCACAGGTGTTAACAACAATTCTTTGCTGCTCCTGCAAATGAAGCCATTTTTTTGAAAAGATCCTTTCGCTGCCTCTGCCCCAACATACGGTCGAGTTGTATAATCTCACACATTCAGCATTCAGATTATTCGTACCTCACTTCTACCTCCGGCTTGTTATGTCGCTCAACGTTTTGTGACGAGAAATTTTCCAGACACATCGCTGCTGCCAGTGTGTGTCGCACTGCACTCAGGTATGGTCTTAATGTCGCAGACTGCAAACATACAACATGCTTTGATTTTTACAATTAAAACAACACTGTATCGACTGTTGCATTGTCCATTGACAATTACCAGAGCCAGGATTTTGGTGAAAAGGGTGGCTGCTTGCACCACAGGCACTTGGAGCGTTTCAATAAAATATACTGCTAAATAAATACGAAATCTATTTACTACCAAAGTCATAATGTTTCTATACTCTCTTTCACCTATTATTGCTGACTTTCCTGTAAATGCTGTCCAAATGCTCATCTGCAACAAACGCTGGCTGCCGCTGCACACTGACACATAAATATATATAGCAGGTAGGAAAGCGTGCTGCCAAAATTCGCTCGACGCTCTCTTGATTTCATACGAATACAACACAAATATTCAACCATTCTACTCCATCTTTGTTTCTATTTGAAGAACAGTGTTCACTTGTAAAAAAACATTCTGTCGTGTTCGTTAACCGAGCTGTGTCAGCGCAAATCACACAAACGGACGAAATTCTCAATCGCAATCGCTCCCGATGTGGCAGTTTATGTACAATGCTGTCGATCAGGAAACACCGCACCGGCGCGCTTCGTAACCTCATTGGCGCCGCAGACGGCAACGTTTTGCAACGGCTTCACGGCGGCTTTGCAAGGCCGACGCGGACGTTCAGGGTTCTCCCCAGGAAGAAATGAAACAGGGGAGGGGGAGCGGAGGAGGGGGGAGAGGGAGAGGAGAGGAAGGGGAGGGAACTAGAAGGTCCGGAGGGCCGGTCGAATCACTGCAGCAAGAACAAGTCCCGCCACCTGCAGCACAACACACAGGCCATCCTATTGCACATATATAACAACATTAATAAGTTAAAATAACGACAAACAACTATACTACTGATAACAACTCTCACTATATGACAACTAATCATAAACGTTGTTTAATATAGTTAATAGATCGTTGTCTGTAGCTGCAGGCGACTGTTCGTGCCGCAGTGGTATACGTGTTGTGAGCTCTTGCTCTGAACCATGATTGTGAAGCGTTTTTTGTGTTTTTGTTTTTGTGTTGTTTTGTGTGTAGTCAAGATATTACTAACACGTATGTTTCTGTCATTCACAGCAGGCTCACCAAAGCCCCATATGTTTATTCCCACCTCTAACGTGTCGGCATATACAACGAGTGCATAGATCCACGTGTTCGTAAACGAGATACAGAGAAGTAAGCATAACATAACTAACTAACACACATTGCCTCCCTATTGGATAAAAATTATTATTGTCTGCGTCAACTTAGCTTTCATTTCATTCTGAATCTAAGACACATCGGCAACCTGGCTTCGAATGTAATTATGCATAGACCAAACTTGTTCATTCAGTTAAACATTTGAACACAGTAACGCTAACACTAGTAGTAAGTCACAATATGAAACCATTCTTAACAAACACTATGTATAACACTACAGCTCCAATCGGGGGAACTCGTCTGTAATTACCAACGCAACTAAATCATGCATAAGAACACTCTTTGAATGACGCACACGGCCTCTTGCTTGTACGTTTAGAAGTCTGACGTTCCCCTCGCGTTCTGCGTAAGAGCATCGTGTGGTTGCGTTCCAAGTAACTCACCATTGCTATCATCCATTTCTCTCAGATGTCGCGACGATGTACCATCTTGAACTTCGAAGATTGCGTGTTAACTCTCAATACTCCCCGCGCTAGCTGTTACCATGCCCCTTTTCGCTCTTGTCACCTTGTATGGTGGTGGATCGTACGGTGTAGACACGCTTATCTCGAACCTTTGCGCTTCACTATACGTGTAACAACCGAATTTTGATGCCTACTCTCTCTGCATGGCGTTGTATCAAGCATAGGACTTCATCGTTGTCCGCCCTCCCGTTATCGACTGCATGAAACTGCCGACATCTTGTCCTGTCTGCCAGAAGGTTAGGTCTGGTAGTTGTTACCTCATCTCGGTGCTTGTTCGAGGCTTTCGCTGGTGACATTCCAGCTCGAGTGCGCGTCGGTCGATTATTGACTAAAGAAATCGAACAAATCGCAACTTCCAATTTCGACCACTTCGATTGTTCGCCCCCGATTGTTTATTTAGTGTCTACATAATGCGTTCAGCTTCTCCATTTGCCTGTGCCACAGACGCGTTATATACTCGACTGATGGATCCCAACTTCTTTCTGGCAAAACGATGAGAGTATTCTGCACCATTAACGGTGGTGCTTGTGCGGTTGTCCACTGCTTGTCTGGTATACAATTGCCTGGCAAATATGTCTATCTAGTTAGGAATTGTGCCTTTCGAGATGTACTTTCACCAGCTCTACCTCTGGAAACCTATATACTCATCACCCACACTAAGCAGTATTCTCCGTTTTCGCGAAATGACCGGCAACAATCTACTCGCCACTTTTTTCCATGGTCGCGCAAGGTATGGTATCTTGAGAAGGTTCGCTTCTGCGGTTGTGGCGAGCCAGCTTGCGGCGATGGCAACACTCTTAAGTCGCTTTCCAACCAAACGATTTATACCCGGAACCAAACCTCTCGCGTAACAAGCCCCTCTGTCTTGACGAACCGTTGTGTCCGCCGTGGACAATTCGACTGCTTGCTTGACGGAGTAACGAAACTGCACAACAATGCGTGGTCGCTCAGCACTGCAAGCCCAATTAAACTGCCAACCATCCTCTCACTGCCCGATATGCCATTATGGAACAAGTCCTCATCTGCCCTAGGTCCATGTTCAATGGAAAGCGGATTAGCCTCTGTAGGCACCGGATCTCTCAAAGCATGTCCTCACGTCTCTCACAGTGAGTGCCTGGCACACTGTTGTACAGACATAATTTATATAGTCTCGGCCCGCGTCTGTCGCTGCTGTTGATTGGATGGCCTACCTCATGTAGTCAGCAGGATTTCGCGTCTTTCCTAGACCTAGCTCGAGAGTATATACTTATATCCAACAACCGTAACCTCCACGGTCAATCAACCTGGCAGATGCTGCTTATGACTGCAAACTAACCCCAATCAGCGCTTGTGGTCTTAAATCCGAATTCACTCCCCATACAGATAGAGGATGAAAGTGTTCAGCACCCCATACTCCGGCTAAACGGATTTCTTGTCTGGTGAACAGCGCTGTCAACACTAGAATAGTGCTCGCACCGAAAAAAAACCTTAAAAACGACTTTCCCGCCTTGGCAAACATGGCGCTACCCTACATGAACTTGCGTCTACTACTCACTTCTGAACGCTTGTTGATCAAATACTCCTCGTGCAACATGCGGTCAGTAGCTTGAGGTCAACAAAGTGCTTTCTGTGCACACATGTCCCCAGCCCATTGAGTCACGCTTATGTGAAGTTTCAGGAGTGCAGACGTCACATCAGAATAACTTGGTATAGCCTGGACTACAAATTGCCATCCTATAGCGACTGACCCACTGCGCTCTGCGTACACTAGCATTTACGAACCAGATATCTTCCTAATCGGCAGCGTCCCGCATAGCGAAAGTGTGTCCGTAGAAAGTCAACCTTGTCGTCCAAACCTGCACTTTCTTATTCAGCTTTAACAGTGCTTCAAGTCGCCTAGGTACCGCTTTCAGGTTTTTGTCGTGCGATTCTTGGGTTTGTCCATACACAATGATGTCATCTGACATGTTTTTGCATCCCTTTAAACCGGATAACACTCTTGATAGTGCATTCTGAAAGATCTCCGAAGCGGCGTTGATACCGAACATTAACCTATTGTATCTGAACAGCCCAACATGCGTTGAGAATGTCGTAATGTATCGACTCTCAGGTTGGAGTTCCAGTTGATGATACGCCGACCTTAAATCCAGCACACTAAAAACTGATGCACCATTCAAATCTGTGATCAGCTCGTCGATTGTCGGCATGACATGTTTTGTGCGTTTTACGGCTTCATTCGCTTTCCTCATGTCCACACATATACGAACCTCATTGTTCTTCTTTGGTACCACCACAATAGAGCTGACCCATGGCGTTGGACCGCTAACCTTCTCGATAACGTCCATTTCTTTGAGTTTGTCCAGTTCTCTCTCGACAGCTTTCCTTACGTGGAATGGAATACGTCAATGTGGTTGTTGATTTGGCTCCACATTCTCGTCAATGTATAACTTCACCTGTATGTTTTCCGCTTTGCCCATACCCTTGAAGATGTTCGGAAACTTCCCGGCTATCGTCTGCATCTTAGATGCCACACTCTGTGCTACATGTATAATGCCTAGATCTTCAGCTGCTCTGTAGCCTAAAAGGTTACCTGTGCTGCCATCTACAACATGAATATTAGTCTCCACAACCTTCTTGTCATACTGTATCTTGGTTATAAGTACTCTAATGGTAGGCAAAGGGTTTCTTGAGCCATAAGGGTAGACCTTAGTCGTCGGTTGTTGAAACAGCAGTGGCACGTGGGAGGGCCCCTTTAACCGGTTGAAAGTTTCGCTGTCTATGATGTTCACTGATGCCCCTGTGTCAACAGTCATTCTTACGACTTTCCCCTCAATCTTTACGTCGCACGTTGGTAGCTTGTCCCCGTGCTGTCTCGCACCAAACGTGTACTCATCGTCCGAGGAATCCGACTGATGTGCTTCCAGCTCCGCTGTAGAATGCTTGTCCTCTGTGACGTGATAGTAGTCGGTGATACGCTGACTGTTCTCTTCTCTGTCTTGATCTACACACTGCAGCGAAGTGGTTAAGCTTCCCTCATGATCTACAAGACTTGCCCCTGGCTGGACATGGCTTACTTTGGGGGTGTGGATACAGTCCACCACAATTACGGCACGTAGCCTTCCTACCCACCAGTCGTGAGGGCTTCTGTATCTGTGCAGTAGCTTTCGTCGGCTTTTGTCGAGCCTGCTGTTTCTTATGAAACGGTTTTGAATGAAGAGCGTTGACGGTCCTACCATCCTTGTCACCTTCAATACCACTTGCCTGTGCTTCTGACAGTTCTAGTGTTCTGCCATATACTACCAGTTTGGCCAGTGTCAAATCCATTTCCCGTAGAGCACGTCGTCTTAGCCGTGATGACTGACATGACTTAACAATCTGTGTTTTGATTTACCGATCGCTGTCTGCAAACTCACATGTCATCGCTCGTTGTCTTAGCCGTGTGTGGTATGTGTCCAATGACTCACCAACAGCTTGTTTCTCCTTCCTGAACAGGTAGACTTCATACTCCATATTTCTCTTGGGGTCGAAGTAGTTCGTCAAACTGTCACGGGCGAGTTCAAAGTCATCTTCACTCCCTGTGTCGGGCTACGTGATGAAAACTTCATATACTTCGTCACC
>NW_014578295.1:41550-50861 GCF_000485595.1 Priapulus caudatus
CGGCGGCAGCTGGGGAGACATGAAACCATAGTATCCCCGCCGACTTCGTCGCGGGGTATACAATAACAACAACAACAACAACAACAATTAACGAACGACACACGTACCTGTTGTTCGTTCACTCGCTGCGTGCGTCGCCCCGGCGTGCGTCCGTGAGCGTCGCTCGTCGCCCCCGACGACGACGACGACTCGTGTTTGCTGGGATGCAGCGCCACCACGTGGCGACCGCATGGCAGCCACTCACGCGGCTCGCTCAGCGATATCATGTCTCGCATGCAGCCGTGATGATGACGATAGCAGACGCTGCGGCAGACGATGGTGAAGGACACACTTTATATGATTGTGGATTTCATTGAGAGATCGACCGAAGCTAAGAACGGGTTAGGGTTAGTGATGATGACGATAGCGCGCCGGCAGACGACGGTCAAGGTACTACTTTATACGATTGTGGATTTCATTGAGAGATCGACCGAAGCTAAGAACGGGTTAGGGTTAGTGATGATGACAATAGCAGACGCTGCAGCAGACGACGGTCAAGGTACTACTTTATACGATTGTGGATTTCATTAGTGGCTCAGGCTTTCAGATTTGAAAAGTACAGGAGGACTACTGATGACTCCCATAGAACACCATAGGGGGATTTTTCACGCTCCATAATCACACCCTTAAGAGGCATGATGGCAAGCTCCATTAAAAAATCACACCCTTAAGAGGCATGATGGAGAGCTCTACTAAAAATCACACCCTTAAAAGATCTGCCATTGTTTTAAAATACGACGAAGGATGTATGAAAGCTGCATTCTCATTGGCTACTGCTATAGTTTAGTATCTATTCTAGCCCAACCAGTCAGGGCTCGGCAATGGATCGAACTCTATGGGCAGGGCCTTGAGGCTAGTTTTCCGCCGCGTCACGCGTGGCTTTTGATGTACACGATCGATCGATCGCGTACTATATATACGGCCTGCCTAGCACGCGCGGCATACACAACCACACACACTTGCAGCGTCAAATAAACGCACACACTGGCTAACGTCTGACAATCTCAAACAGTGAACTAAGCCGTGTCTATATTGTAAAGCAAACTATATTACAATGGTATTAAATGAAGGTACTGTTAGTAGGCTGTTGGACTGTAAAATAAAAATTTGTAGATTCTAACCCCCCTAAAATTTTCTCTCAACGGATTTAGACGTTTCACAAAATTGACCCTGGGACTGTGAAATCCGCGGATTTCCGCGGATCCGCGGAAGATTCTCATCCCGGTAAAATGGAGCGCTATTTCAACATAATACACAGACTTTTGGTGCGCGATTTCAACCACTGAGCGCTATTTCAACATAATACACAGACTTTTGGTGCGCGATTTCAACCACTTTTATGAGGCGCGATGATGCACGCACCATGGCACAATTTATGGTGCGCGGTGGAGCGCGAGCGCGATCGCGCCCCTTAAAAATGAAAGCCTGTACCAACCATACACAAAGAGCATACAAGGCGCCCCAAACCCACCCAACCACCGACCCGTCCGCCTCTCCATCTGATTATATGTTCACCTGCCCTTTACCGATTTATCTTCATCTCTCTTATTTGTAATATTATTAATATTTACCAGTTGACCTAATGCGATATGACTGGTGCATTTCTCTCATAGTCTGCCACCAGGGGGTGCCTTTAGGATGATGGCACCAGCCGACAGGTTGCCACGCCTGCTCCCTGAGAATGTAGCCCTGCCATCTGGACCACAGCAAGAAGGGGAGGAGGAGCAAGAGGACATTGTGCAATTGGTAAGAGGAACATAAATAAGTTTTGCATTAAAAAGCACAGATTTTTGAGCCAATATGTGGCAATAGATTTGTCACATGCTGAGTCATTTACTGTAAACAGAAAATATTTTAAATCAACTATTTGGTTCCGTTCTTCCGTCAGGTGAATCCCTTCAACATGAGGCTCAACACGTTGAACTGTTTTCCGTCGTCCGCAATGACAAATAGAACCAACAGCAGGACCCACCTGATGGCTCTACACCGAGCAAAGTGAGTACCTTGCTGAGAAATCTACTCGCATGTTTCCATTTTCTTTTTCTCCTCGTTCCAACCGTTGTTCGCTCTTCCTTCATTCCAACGACGTCGTGATCTTGTCGGCATCGTGTTGTGTATCCTAATTCTGGGCACTCGTTAAATGTTGAGACACTAAGATGCACTACATGTCACAAATTCCTCGTTATTTAGAATCGGTTCAATAACAAGTGCAGCAAAGACTCTGGACCTCCTGAGGCAGAATCTACAGAATAGCATTAGCCAGGAGATAGATGCAGTGCTGCAGAAATATCTAGATGTGAGTATACCAGATGCATCACCCACGTTGCATGCAAACATTCGCTCTTAGTCATTTTGGCGTCATAACTTAAACGTCTTGCCCGTCTGCACATATTTTACCCTTCATTCTGCTGGCGTGGTAATTTTGTTGGCGATTAGGCAAATCTTATAACCATTGTAACTGCCAGGGAGTGTATTATCTTGGTGATGTGTTTTTGATGGTAAGTGGTGCGACTGTGGGTGATGCATTGTACTGTTGTTCGTCTGCAGAAATACTTCAGCCCCTGTTTTGCCAACATCAAGAAGAACAATGGTGATGATGCCGTATCAGAGGATCACATTCAGACAGTCTGCAGACAGGTGCTAGAAGAGGTAGGTAAACGATTTGTATTATAATCAATGCATGCTATTAATTCGAATTTATTTACCCGCTAACATGTGTCTTGCTACTTCATCCTTTTGAAGTTGTGCCTCTTGTTCTGTACAGTGAGATGCTAAATGCAATATGCTATATTCAGTGTAACATCCTGGCAGTGATATTCACGTGTGAGCTCACGTTTCATCAATTGCGCATTTTATCAAGCAATCGCATTCAATTTCATGCCAAACCGAAGACCACGGTCGCCCTGTTTCCCGCTCATGTAGCGTGTGTTTACTGCGGGACGTGGTGGAAGTGCGTTGATCTCTGACTTCTTCAGTGAAGCTGGTTCTTCTACTTGCAGGCTAAGAAGCTCTACTCCTCCCCCACGCGCAGCAGCACACCGGTGGCAGACGTATCCGACACAGAAAGCATTACGGGCTTCAGAATGCAGCGACTTATCAACAAGGTATATGTGTGTGTGCGTGCGCACATATGTGTGTGTGTGTGTGTGTGTGTGTGTGTGTGCATGTGTATGCGTGTGTGCATACCATTTTACATTATTGGTAGCAATACAATTATATCTATGCCGCATACCAACAATTGGTGGTAGCGACTGCCACTAACCATAAAAACTATTATTAACTCAACCTAGATATACATATATATTATCAAGAGTACGTAATAGAGAAGAGTATGGCATGGTTTTAACAGCGTTTTACATAGTTTTAAACTTTCCATTGGGATTAGTGTTCTATTGTCTATGACGGAACTTTGGGGGCCGTAAGGGATGTTAGGCATCGAATTGTATTCAGCGTGCAGCGTTTCCAGCGTGCTAAAAATAAATGTGCTCACGGCCAACTAGCTAGCAGCTGATTCCCTTACGGCCCCCAGCGTACCGTCGTAGACAATAGAACACTAATCCCATATCAAAGTTTGGTATAAAACATGCATCCATGCGTGAAAACTGTGCGAAACCGTGTCGTATTCAAATAACTTTTTTGAAGAACACATACGATTTTCAGGTAAATTTATGGTGTCATATGATTAAGGGAGAATCATAGACGAAAACAAGGTAAAGTTTGAATATATTTATTCACATATTGATAGAATATTTACAAGTTTAAAACTATGCAAAACGCTGTTAAAACCATGCCATACTCTTGATATTATGTGTATATATATATATATCAAGAGTACATAATAGGAGAAGAGTATGATACCGTTTTAACAGCGTTTTGCATAGTTTTCAATTTGTAAATATTCTATCAATATGTGAATAAATATATTCAAACATACCTTATTTTCGTCTATGAGTCTCCCTTAATCATATGACACCACCAATTTACCTGAAAATCGTATGTGTTCTTCAAAAAAGTTCTTTGAATACGACACGGTTTCAAACAGTTTCTACGAATGGCAGCATGTGTTAGGCGAAAGTTTAGTATGGGATTACTGTTCTATTGTCTCTATCTTGTATCTTGATTACAACCTGGTGCTGCCGCCGCATATCAACTTTGGTCGAACTTTCGCCTAACACATGCTGCCATTCGTGGAAACTGTTTGAAACCGTGTCGTATTCAAAGAGCTTTTTTGATTAACACATACGATTTTCAGGTAAATTGGTGGTGTCATATGATTAAGGGAGATTCATAGATGAAAATAAGGTAAAGTTTGAATATATTTATTCACATATTGATAGAATATTTACAAGTTGAAAACTATGCAAAACGCTGTTAAAACGATGTCATACTCTTCTCCTATTATGTACTCTTGATATATATATATATATATATTATAACAGGGTTTCTTCTGAGGGAAAATTAGACAAAGGAGGTAATGGCCAGTTTGGGGAAAAAACGCGCATGATGGATTCAAATACAGGAGGTATTGATATACTTATAGGTATATAGATACAGGATATACCTATGAATGAATACAGGAACATTTTCACAACCGCGATGTTAAATTTGACAACGGCGGTGCGCCACTGTGCATCTTATGTATAAGAAACCCTGCTATAAGCCACATCTTACTGAAATACTATAGTACTTAGTAATTAATTTTTTACCAGTTTCAAGCGATGACACTTTCAGCATAGCCTATTTGACTCAAATAACAAAAGTGGATGTGGAATGTGGTGGCAGCTACTTGCGAGCGGGCATTCCCCACACATGCATAGTCGTTGTGTAAATCATTGCATTTGCCTCATTCCAGAATATTCCTGGTTATTTAAAAAGAGGGGCAGGCCATGTATCTGACACAGATTCTGATGCCAGCCAGCCAGTGAATAGATACAAGCGAGTAAGTATGTGTTGCTACATGAAACAAAAATGCTCGTTCATCGATGGGCTAATTTGAAAATGCAGTTATTACCACAGGGGGTGCTCCCTGAATGTAGATGGTTGAAATCCTCGTGGAAATTGGATTAAAGGAAGATTGCTTCATTGAGTGTAGAGGTGTTATGCAAGTTTTCACAGAGGCAGAGTCTCGTTTAATTCATTGCAATGCACTATGAATCACTGCTATAATCATCATAGAAAGAGGGGCTTTCTTTCCTTTGAGACCATAAAATAAATGTTGGTGTTTTTATTTTCAGAAAGGAAAATTTCCGTTCAACAGCTCAGGGTAAGTGCATCTTACATAATGAGTATTGAAATATTTATACTAGCCGTGAACATGTATGTTGTATCTCAGTATCACACAAATCCTTCACTTGGCCCTTGGCTTTGTGTTCAAAGTATAATATTAATCGAAATACCCCTCTTACGCTTTCATTTCCATTGATTTTTAGCTCATCTGACATAGTCAGATGCAGCTTGTAGAATCGCATGATCGTCTGTCCGTCCGTCCGTTCGTTCGTCAACAGTTGGGCACAAACCTTAACCGCTCGACGTACGGTCACGATACTCGGCACATCGGGGGGGATCGTCAAAACGAGTTGGGATGTCGAAGCTGGGGGTCAAAGGTCAAAGGTCAAGAGGTGTAAAAGAAGGGGGAACATTCATCTGAACACTCAAGTAAACACGTATGTTTCTGTTCATCACACAGGCTCAAAGACCCCGTATGTTTTATTCCCACCGTCACGTGTTGCATATACAATAGTGTCATAGATCACGTGTTCGTAAACGAATACAGAAAGTAAAGCATAACATACTAACTACACTACAAGTGGGTTGAATGGGAATTCTTGCCGAGGTGGCCCCTCAATTGCCAGTAGCAGGAGCGCCTCCAAAGCTGACTCACTCAGCCTGTTCCTCATGTAGCCATTCCCATTAAAAAAATTATAATCTTTTTTTTTTTAAACGGGGCGGAAATAATTTAAACGTGGCGCAACGATTGAAACGGGGGGGGGGGGAGTTTTCCCAAACAGGGCGGGCGCGCCCCGTTTGCGAAACGTAGGGAGAATCCTGGAGTTGGAAAGCAGAGTGGTAGTTTCCCAAAATGCCATGCGTACGGTATGTCACTTTGTGGTTATACACCATATAGTGTTTCACTGTTTGGTGCTATGACTCGCGTATATAACTTACAAGAGGGCCGAGTCGGTTTATAGTTAGTGTTAGGGTTAGGGTTAGGGTTAGGGTTGGGGTTAGGGTTAGAGAGTATGCGTGGTTAGGGAGTAGGCGACTCCCTAGACTAGCATTATATTACATTTATGTAATACAACATGAACAGCGCATGCGCAACAACTGCTCGGACGAATAGCGCATACGAACATGTATCCCATGCTCGGACGAATATCCACGTCCTAAGTGCCCTAACTGGACTAACTTCCTAAGACTCATAGTTTATTGCGAGAGAGAAAGATGGGTGGAGAGACGGATGGAAAAATTGATAGATAGACAGATATCTAGAATCATAAATATGTGCTTATCAAGCAGCTTTGTTGAGGCATGGTTCATGGGGTACTGATACTGTGATAAATAGACTAGTCAATATCAACAAGATTAAAGTTGAAAACGTAGGTGTAGGTGTAGATACAATAATGTAACCCAAACCAAGGAGGATAGGGTTACAAAGCGTCCGTATGTTTTTGTGCGGAGGAACGCCTGAGTGAATCACTCAGGGCGGTTTGCTGGTGCGTTTTCAGAGACTAGAACTTATTCTAAACACGAACCTTTCTCCGCTATTTTGAAACTTACTATGTATCATAATACTCTGTATTAAACTAATATAACCTGTTACAAAAATTCGAAGTGACGAGCGGCGAATATACCGAGCGCCATTTCTGTTGACCTGTGACGTACTTTGGTTTGAAGAGCGGATTCACCGACCAATCGGAGGGCGCTGCGTTTGCCGATCGCCATGCGCATTGGGAATGCGTACGTCACAGGTCAACAGAAATGGCGCTCGAAACATCCGCTGCTCGTCACTTAGAATTTTTGTAACAGGTTATATTATTAGTTTAATACAGAGTATTAATCTATTATGATACATAGTAAGTTTCAAGATAGCGGAGAAAGATTCGTGTTGAGAATAAACCCAGTTTGAAAGTTCTAGTCTCTGAAAACGCACCAGCAAACCGCCCTGAGTGATTCACTCAGGGGTTCCCTGAATTTCCTCCACAGAAAACCATAGCGACGCTTTGTAACCCTATCCTCCTGGGTTTGGGTTACAACTTACATTATTGTATCTAGTGACAGTAGTGTAGGTGGGGTGTGCCATATCGAATAGCGCTTCCTTTCTGCATTGTCAGTACGCCAGGCAACTAATTTTGTTGACCGATACATGCTAAAGGATATATAATGTTAGTGTAACAAATTCTACAATGTGTCACGTGAGATAGTATTTTACTTTTTAAGGAAAATTTACTTACCATGTCTCAAGTTTTAATTATTACGACGGAAGCGGACGTACTAATGCCATCTAGCGGTAAGAGTGCGATCGTACCTGACCGGAAATTATCTTGCATCTTTTAGCCATGTTTATGTTGGCATTCTTGTGCTTGTACTAAATGTCAGTTTTTGCTAACTACGGCAGCGATAGAGAATCGTAAGTTATTGCATACAGATCGAACATTTGCGAGGTCGGAAAATGAGTAATTTCGCTTGTTTGTTCGAGCTTTTCTTGCTGACTAAGTTGACTTACCAGTTAGTTAATACTAATACCAGGACGGGCCCTACCAGTGTTGTAGTCGAGTCCGCACCCCCCCCCCGAGTCCGAGTCCGAGTCCGAGTCCGCACCCCCCGAGTCCGAGAGGAGGGTCCGGAGGGCCTGGTCGAATCACTGGCAGCAAGAACAAGTCCGCACCTGCAGCTACAACACACACGCATCTATTGACTATATATAACAACATTATATATAGTTATATATAACTACTATAACAACTATAGCTACTATAACAACTATAACTACTATGACAACTATATATAACGTTGTTATATATAGTTAATAGATGCGTGTGTGCTGTAGCTGCAGGTGCGGACTTGTTCTTGCTGCCAGTGGTATAGTGTTGTGAGCTCTTGCCTCTGAACACTCAAGTAAACACGTATGTTTCTGTTCATCACACAGGCTCAAAGACCCCATATGTTTTATTCCCACCGTCACGTGTTGCATATACAATAGTGTCATAGATCACGTGTTCGTAAACGAATACAGAAAGTAAAGCATAACATACTAACTACACTACATTCCTCCTCTAGTTGGATTAAAAATTATATTCGTCTGCGTCAACTTTAGACTCATTTTCAGTATCTGTATATTATAGACACATCGGCTAAACTGGACTTCGAATGTAAACCTTTATGCATTAACCAAACTTGTTCATCAGTTAAACATTTGAAAACAGTAATCTCTACACTAGTAGTAAGTCACAATATGAAATCCATTTCTTTAACAAACAGCTATGTTTTAACCTACAGCTCCTAACGTCGTCTGTAAGTTACCACGAATCTAAATATGCATAACAAACTCTTTGAAACGCACAGGCCCTTGCTTGGTACGTGTAGAACGTCTGACGTTCCCCTCTGCGTTGTCGCGTAGAGCATCGTGTGGTTCGTCCAATGGTAACTCCACCATTGCTTCATCATCCATTTCTTCTCCATTCGCGACTGGATGTACGCATTTGAACTTCGATAGATTGCGTGTTATCTCATGATCTCCCCGCTTAGCTGTTACCATGCTCCCTTTTCGATTCTGCACCTTGTATGGTTGTGGATCGTACGGTGTAGACAGCTTATTCGACCTTTGCTGCTTCACTATGACCGTATCACCAATTTGAATCCTACTCTCTCTTGCATGGCGTTTGTAGTCAGCATAGGACTTCATCTTGTCCTTCCTCCGCTTATCGACTGCATGAATATCTCGAGCTTTCCTGTCTGCCAGAAGGTTAGTTTCTGGTAGTTGTACCTTCATCTTTCGGTTGTTGAGGGCTTCTGCTGGTGACATTCCAATGCTCGAGTGCGGCGTCGCTCGATATTGACGAAGAAATCGAACTAAATCGCACTTCCAATTTCGACCTTCGATGTTCGACACTCGGATTGTCTTATTTAGTGTTCTCATGAATCGTTCAGCTTCTCCATTTGCCTGTGGCCACAACGGTGTAATACGTCGATGATGAAATCCCAACTCTTCTGCAAACGATGAGAATTCTGCACCATTAAACGGTGGTGCGTTGTCGGTTTTCACTGTGTCTGGT
>NW_014578295.1:50886-57373 GCF_000485595.1 Priapulus caudatus
ATTCCTTTGAGAAGGTTCCTGATACCATCCCTGTGCATTCCACTGTTTCGGCGTGTATGTAAACACATAAATTTGGGACTAACAGGGTTTACTAGAATCCCACCACTCCACCACAGAGTCACCGCAGTAGACGTTAGATGAGCGCTGTCGCTCCGCGGCACTTGTTTAACATCAAGTTTAGTGTTGTTTTAAAAGGTGTAGTATTTATGTAATTCGTGTCTGGCTGTGTTTGTTGCCCGATGCAGTTGTGATAATCTCTCTATTCTGCAGGCGCAGCACTCCATCCAAGATGAGTAAGTCGGTTGAGGTGGTGAAGAGAGAGGCACCAACGTGGGACTCGGAGCGGCTAACCCCGGACACGCTATTCGTGATGGGAGCCAAAGCAAACAAGTAAGTATGAGCAGCTACTACGGAAAGCCGAGCAAGATCTGGTGGTTTTGCGTTCAGTGGATCTGGTTAGCTAGTAATTCCACCGTTCGTATGTTTTTAGCTATGATGAAATCAAGTTTTTTTTCTATCTGCACTAGGTCTCTAGGGTTGGGAGCGACAAGGGGTAGAGTCTACATAAAACACCCCGAGTTGTTCAAGGTAAGCTGACGACGTGCACTCTAACACTTGACTGATGTCCCCCTTGTTAAATAAAGTTAATGCTGAACACATGAAGGTCATAGTCATAAGCGTAGCCATTGTGTTATTCGCGATTAACAAGTAATTCGAACCTGTACATGTATTTAGGAATATTTTATTTGAGAGCCGCTTTCACCAACCTTTCCCAAGGATGGAAAAAGGTATCTATAGAGGCATGTTTGCCTGTCTTCGTAGTCGTTAACAACGGTTTTAGTGCTGGTCCGAGGTAATGTGTGTTGTCTTTCAGTACTCGGGTGATGCTGACGATAAAGTGTGGCTGTGTGAGCAAAAGCTGATGCCAGCGACGGGAGGAAAGGCGTACCTGTTAATTGAACAGGACATTCGCGACCTTGCAGAGACTAACGAGTACAGGTGAATGAGTGTGCCCGTAAGCAGGGAGCAACTGTTCTGGATTATACCAATAGACTATATATATACAGGATTAGATACTAGCCATTTTAGTTCATTAGTCCACAGGACTAGTAAAAGAACAAATGTACTAATATAGTTAAGGTATATAGAGCTATCTATATAGTTCTTATAGACAGAGAAAGCGTATGCATTTGACCACCACTGACACCTAGAATCGCCAGAAGTTCATACACAGTGGATTCTGGCTTCGGAGATAACTTGGTCGTGTATCGAAGAGGGTTTCGTTAGAAGCGGCTGTCGCCTAAGGCCCGATTTCCATTCTGTCTAACACAAGTGTTTCATTAACAAAGAGTTTCTTCCAAATCACGGCATCTACTCTTCGTCATGCACTCTGACTCGGTTACGAGGTGAATCTTCTAATGAAGACGCACTCAGATGACCTCCTATTATAAACGTTTCCCACCTGACGCGATACGATACGTTCTGAGTGTCGATCAAGTGTGGGATGTTCATTCTCCAGGAGCCAGCCGGGCCTGATGCTGGACATACTGCGTGGCTTCACCATTCCAGAGAGGATGCTTGTGAAGATTAAGCTCTACATGGAAGCGATGAGAACAGACAGCGACAGCGTGACGAAAGTGCCGTCGTCGAGCCGTCTGCCTTTCGAAAAATTTCTCGCCAAGGTAAGTGGCACCACCGGCACCACCACCACCAACAACAACAAGAGTAGCATCAGCAGCAGCAGCAACAGCAACAACAACAACAACAGCAGCAACAACAACAACAGCAACAACAACAACAGCAGCAGCAGCAACAACAACAACAACAACAGTAGCAGCAGCATCAGTAATTGACAGCAACAGTAGCTAAAATATCTAGTTTTCTGTCATTTAACTACACTAATCGACAGAGTTAATCATGTGCTGTATGTTCACTAACGAGTTGTTATCGTCGATGGGCAGATGGAGCCATCGGAGGCTGGAGAGGAGGATGAGATGAGCAGTGAGGCTGGTCGCGGCACGCCATCTAAAATGGAGGCTAGGGTGAGCACAAACTGCCGAGTTATCAACGGCTGATTCTCAAAATAATATGCTACGATTTTCCACGCTTTTTGTCGTCTTAAGTAAAGTAAAGTCATGTAAAACTGGCTCGCCTTGCTCTACATAAACATGCATAAAAAACGACTCATCGTAGTAGCTTGGCCGTGCCCTATGTCCGCGATGATTGCAACATGCGTGTCATTTGATTTGAGGCCAAGTTAAGCATTTTGTGATTTGATTTCCCAGAGCTCTGGTGCTACCTCGCCTGGAGACAACCTGAGTTCGGAGTCACACAACCCGTCACCTCTCGGCCCATTCGCGGACCTAGATACTGCCTGCCACGTATCGTCCGCTCTATTGTCGAGTGGTTCTTTGATGTTAGACGACCATGGTCCAATGACGGGGCCATTTGATATAAGTTAATTATAATATTACTGTGCCGGAAATTATTTTATTTCATAAAGGTTTTACGGTAAGAAATGTTTGTGGTATATAGTCACAAATCAAGTGTGATATATGATGATTGTGGATAGGTCTTAGCTTTCCCCCTCCCCTATTCTAAACCTGCCTGATAATATCGTAATACGTGAAGGAAATCGGTCGTGCACCATGTACTTTGGCTATTAACACAGGAAAACTAGTTGTACTTTGGAAGTTTTTCTTGTGTGGTTTTGCCATATTGCTACATAGTGGGGTTGCGATCAGCTGAGGAACCTATGCCATTCATTTAAAGATCTCTAACTGCGGGGTTGTAAATTTTTCGTTGCTTTGTCAGTCGAATGACATTATTGGTTGTCAGGTCTCGGTCTTATACCGTGTGGTCGGTTGTGTATCCTGTATGCGGTCACCTCTACTCGGTTCTACAATCTGTTACAATTCTTTCCACTTTACAGTCTGATACAATGTATTGCAGTCCTTCTACTTATGATTCAGTCTGATACGGTGTATTACACTCGCCCCTATATTGTGTCACAGTCTGATACCATGTGCTAATGTCCCTTACATTGTGTCATAATCTGATACAATGTGTTATAGTCCCTGGTTACCTGCTAAGTATCAGGGCAGTATGCCACAGTTTTCTGTCAACGCCGGCTACGGGGCCCCTATAACACTATATGTTGAACTCTCTATTTATAATGATTAATCGTAATCATCCCACCTAATGAGTTATTGTTTGTTTGGGATCGGTTTGTTCGGCTGCTAATGTTTTGCACTGTTTGCACGCGAAGCAAATGCGAAACCCACTGCTTCTTCCTCGTGTGGATGAGTGAGTGCGTGCATGCGCAAGTGCATTGGGTGTCAGAGATTATATAGCTAGCAGGAGGAGGGCTGGGGGCAGTTGCTGCCAAGGCAAATGTATATACTATCAGGAGTGTCATAATATCGATGATAGATTATCAGGAGTGTATAATATATATATATATACATATATATATATACAACATCTCTAAAAAATGCCATCTCTGTTTAGCAGAAAAACTTTATATTACTAAAGCCGACAAATCCAGGCTACTTAATAGAAGATCAGAACTAATTTCGAAGTGCCGGCACGAGAACAAATATTACCTAATGAACATGAAGAGCACAGGAGAAACTGGAGAATCCTCATCATATTAACTAACACACGGCCAACGCTATCACAGGTGAGCCTGTGACCTCGATCTGCGTGCAAGCACTGTGGCAAGATCATCAGTCTCGACCCCAGCGAGAAACATCACAACTGCCGCTGCGGTACGTGGTCAACGCTACCATGGACAACGACATTGACGACGGCTAACTCTCGCATCTGTCGATGGAACTACGGCCAGAACATCATCGGACAGCGACGCACAGTGAGTGTCGACCATTGCCGCACTTACAGCCATGACAGGGAGAGTCATCCACGTTGAAGGAGGTTACGATACGGCAGCATCCTATCCGAAGCGGCGCCGACGGTGGAGTACTGCAGCATGTAACGTTAACTAACGCATTTTCCTACGCGATACTTTTATGCTCGCACATTACATAATTTTCTGACGAGATATGTAACGATATTTACGGAAAATATGAGTGAATTTTCTTATAAATGGCGGCAATAACGTTACGTCCGCGAAATACTGCAGCGGGTGACGTAAAATAACGCGTTTTCTCGCACGATACTTTACCGCGCTCTATCTGTGCGCATATTGCAGCAATTGTTGTTAATTGCGCGACGACAGGAGGCTTAACGCTGACGAACATTTTACGGATAGTAGCGATTGAAGTTTTCGTATAAAATAGCGGCAATAAGATTAGAAACAAACAAAAAGTTAAAATTCGCAACAACAAATATACCAGCAGAACAACCATATAAATATTGCATCTACTGACTTTTGGCTAACTATGGCCGCGTACGGTTTCCGCAGGCCAAACCGTTAACGCGAGCTATAGTTACTAGAACTACATAACATAGATAACTAAAACAATAGCCCGCTATTCATGTTTATATGGATTATGGATTATACAAGGTTTATTATTCATTAAAGTTGTCTGATGATCGCGCAAGCGTGAAACTCGGAGTACAGCAAAAAAAGTGATGTCTTGCTGTTTAATCTATCTACAATAATATATATATATATATATATATATTATACACTCCTGATGCTATTACATGGTCAATGGGCGATGGCCGAAGGCTACCTGCTCACGGCGAACTGCCCAAAAGACAAACCGCATGTGGCTTTCCCCTCAAGCAAAATCACTTAGCTTCGCCCCCTGGTGTTATTAAACTTATTATATACTCCTCTTCCTAATGTTATCAGAACAGCGTGATTGTAAGCTAGCGATAGCATGTAGGCCCTACTGCATGCCTGCATATGGTGGTGACTGGCCCGGCTCACCATCTTTTGTGACTCGTTCTCTCACGTAACACTTATTTGCAGTCGTATTACTAAACTTCATCACCCACCGATCCTGTGACCATTGTTTAATAATAAAGAGCGAGAGAGAGGAGAGAGAGAGAGCGAGAGAGAGCAAGAGCAGCTGATACCTAGTTGCGTGAACGGATGTCGTTACAGATCGCACTCGGACGTATATTAAGTGGTCATTGGCACAAACTTCATATAAATTCAGGAATTTTGGGACATTTTTTTAAAAATCAGGCTTTCAGCTGTCATGTTAACGTCGGTGTTATCAATGTTGTTAATGAAATGGTTGGCTATCTAATGAGGGAAGACATGTTGCCGTGACGACATGCGCAGGTGTAGCGTATGTGCCCCTGTATACCGTAGCCTGTTGTGAACACGGCAATCACTTTCTCGCCACGTTGATCGCTGTAGGATGTAGCCTCTAGGTATCAGAGGTGATGTTTTTAAACAGGTTGGGTGACGGTACGGTGTTATCGGTATATCCAGAGTCGATTTTAAAGACCTGGATTTCCAGAGTGAATGTGGGTGTCCTTGGTCATATCATACGTGTATGGACATTGGTGCAAATGTAGTGTGTCGTAGAGATATTGTGAGCAAAGAGTGTGGTCTCACGCGCTATCAGTTGCTCAATCTATTTATCGTCGATGTATTGAGTACATGTTTTTTGAATTAATTCAGTGAATGCTACAATGATTATGCCCCGTATAATTGTGTGGCCTGCATGTGCGTGTGTATGAAGGCGCTGCAGATATTGTTATTGGCTATTTATGTTCTATCTATAAGGAGACTGTATTTTCACACAAAATATAGATTATACAACAATAAACAGTAATATGTTATGCGCTTAAGATTGTAATATTATGGACTTTTCATCTATTGATTGATACATAGTATTTATTTTATTTATTTATTTATTTTAAGCCTGCCGCACACGCTGTGTTTTGTGCTGCGCCATCGGCCACGCGTGGCTGATGGCGCAGCACAAAACACAGCGTGTGCGCGTGCAAACACAGCGATTTCTTGCGTGTGGAAAATATCACACGTATTTGATATATATCAAACGTGTTTGATATTTTCTTCCACGTGTGGCAGATTCCACAGCGTGTGCGGTGTGCCCGTGTCAAGTTCCACACCGGCTCTATGTAACCGACCAATAGCAGCAGGTCAAGCGAGTCACGTGATGTTAACTTGCGGTTGCAGCGCGGTTGCACTGCGGTACACGCACGTACACGCACGTACACGCGGGTATACGCACGTACACGCACGGGCACGCGGGTACACGCACGTACACGCAGGTACACGCGGGTACACGCACGTACACACAGATACACGCACATACACGCGGGTACACGTACGTACACGCACGTACACGCGGGTGCACGCGGATACACGCACGTACACGCGGGTACACGCGGATATACGCACGTACACGCACGTACACACAGATACACGCGGGTACACGCACGTACACGCAGGTACACGCACGTACACGCGGGTACACGCGGATACACGCACGTACACGCACGTACACGCGGGTACACGCACGTACAGGCACGTACACAC
>NW_014578295.1:57386-66038 GCF_000485595.1 Priapulus caudatus
GAGATACTACGCCACGTACACCCACGTACACGCAGCGTACACACAGATACCACGCACGGTACACGCAAGTGCACGCGCGTGTTACACGCACGTACACGCGCGCGTACACGCGGTTACACGCACGTTACACCGCGGCGTATACCGCACGTACACGCGGATACACGTCCAGCGTACGACGCGGGTACAGCACGTACACACAGCCATACACGCACTACACGCGTGGTACACGCACGTTGTAGCGTTGTCCCGCGTTTACGTGGTGTATCGTGCGTGTACCCGCTGTTACGTGCGATGTATCTCCGTGTACCCGCGTGTATACGTGCGTGTACCCGCGTGCACGTGCGTGAGTACCGCGTGTACTGCGTGTATCTGCGTGTACGTCGCGTTGTACCGCGTGTTTACGTGCGTGTATCCTCCGTGTACGTGCGGTGTACCCGGCGTGCACGTGCTGTACCGCGTGTCGTGGTGTATCTGTGTGTACGTGCGTGTATCTGCGTCGTACGTTGCTGTGTACCGCCGGTGTACGTGCTGTGTCTACGGTGCGCTGTATTACCGCCGTTGTAACCCGCGCGGTACCTGGCTTGCGTGTACGTGAGTGTACCCGCGTGTACGTGCGTGTACCGCGTTGATACGTGACGTGTATTCCGGGTTTACCCGCCCGTGTACTGTGCGTGTACCCGCGTGTACTTGCCGTCGTACCGCTGTGTACGTGCGTGTATCCGGCGTGTACCCGCCGTGTACGATGCGTGTACTATGCGCTGTATCCGCAGTGCACCCGCGTGTAGCTGCGGGTGCTACCGCCGTGCACGTTGCGTGTACCGGTAGTACGTGCGTTGTTATCTGCTGTTGTACGTGCGCGTGCTATCTGCCAGGCCACCGGCCGTGTACGGTGCCCGTGTACCCGCCGTGCATACGTGCGTTGTACTGTGACGTGTACGTACGTGTATCCGCGTGTACCGCGTGTACGTGCGTGTTACGTGGCGTGTACCTGCGTGTACCTGCGTGTACCCGCCGTGTACCAGTCCCCTCGCACACGTGCGGATTACTGGTTACATAGCCATGGTTACACACACAGCCACTCCGCAGACGCTGTGCAATCTGCCACACGTGGAAGAAAATATCAAACACGTGTTATATTTTCCACACGCAAGAAATCGCTGTGTTTGCACGCGCACACGCTGTGTTTTGTGCTGCGCCATCAGCCACGCGTGGCCGATGGCGCAGCACAAAACACAGCGTGTGCGGGAGGCTTTACGCTACATTGGCCGTACATTGGTAAAAGATAGGTATCGGCGGTTGACGCTTTAGCCACCCAATGCAATGCTTTTCAGCCAATTTTTGCGCTTAAAAAACACATGAGCATGGCCGAAGGACACGTCACATGAAAATGTAAGCCCCATGTCTGTCTTTGTTAATGTTAGAGTGCCTTGGCTTGGCTGAAGTAACGCTAATGAAATTTACATAGCCAATAGATGGCATGTATGCTACATGACACATGGAGCTATATGAGTAGTGCCCGCAGGCGCTTGTCACATGGTTAGTTAGATAGTTAAGGATAATGGGTTGTAATAGGCCTAGCCTAGACATAAGCGCGACTTTAATGTGCACCCATATCTGGCGATTTCCTGAATCGGTCGATTCTGGCCTCAAATTCGTTAGTCGTGGTAGCTGCGACTGCACTTTGTGGCAGTTTATTGCAGGGTTGCACCACTCTCTGGCTGAAAAAGTTTTGTCGCACCTGGAGTCTGGACCGTTGTTTATTTAGTTTCATGTTATTTCCTCTTAGTGATGTTTTTGAGGCTGGACAAAAGAAATTGTTTGGATTCAGTTTATATTTCCCTGTCATGATTTTGTATGATTCTATTATAGGTCGCCTCTTAGTCGATCTTCTGGTATGTAAAAATTGTAATCCTAAAAACTTTAGCCGGTCCTCGTAGTTGACGTTTTTTAACCCATATACTAGTTTGGTGGCCCTTCGTTGGACCTATTCCATGTGCTTAATGTCCTTACTAAAGTAGGGAGGCCAGGGCTGGATGCAGTACGTACTGGTGTGGACGTATAAATGTTTTGTATATAATCAAGAAAGCTTTCTTGTCCAGGAACTTGAAGGACTTCCTGATTGACCGTAATACGTTGGTAGCTGTACAGGCTGCCTTTATGCACTGCATCATAGGTTTCATGTCGTTAGATATCCAAACCCAAATTTCCTTTTCCTCCTCTTCCACCTTCAAATTTCTTCTTTGGTCCCCGTCTTTCATTGTGTAGTTATATATATTTGTTATTTTTACTGCCTATGTGCTGCATCCTTTTGCATTGCTGTTGTTACCATGGTCGTGACGCATACGGCATAAAAACTAAAACTAAAGATTCAAGATTCAAGATTCAAATAATTTATTTGTGCATAAGACATATTTACATTCAGTATACAACGATACATATTAGAATGAAAGGTCACAATACATAATGTGATAGATATAGCACTGGGGTGGCGAAAGACCCTCAGGTCATCAAAGTCTGCCACCCCTAAAAAACAAAAATATTAGTATATAAACAGGCAGCTGAATCATATGACTACGAGTTCAGTTAATAAAGCTATTAATTACGATAAGATCTATCTAGGTATACAAGAATCGACAAATATAACACCTCGTTAGTGTACGTAGGATGCAAGGTTCAAGTTGATTTTGATTTGAGTATTAAACGTATTTATACAGTGTGAATAAGATGAGAAAAAAATAAATAAATTATACTAAATAGTACATACTCATTATATGTACAGCACACGTTCATAAACATAGTTACAAAGTTCATAAATTAGAATGTACAGCATATAAACAACATCCAACAGACTTATACAATACTAGGTTATAATACTACAACTTCTACAGCAGACAATAAGTTCAAGGTATTTACATATATATAGTTGTAATAAGCTATTTCTAAGAAAAATATTTGAATTTTGGGAAGGGTAAACTTTTATATATACAGGAATGTGCAGGTATGACGCTCCAGAGTTTAACAACACGAACTTTAACAGATTTTTTACAAGAACGCGGTTTTTATACCTTGGTAGGTGATATGACATTGATGAATTTATACAGTGTGATTCATTGTAAGATGAAAACAAATTAAAACGAAATAGTACATACACATTATAAGTACAGCACACGTTCATAAACGTAGTTACAAAGTTCATAAATTAGAATATACAACATATAAACAACATAGAACAAGCACTTATACAATATTAAAGTATAACAAACAATAACTGAAAGGCATTTACATATATAGTTGTAATAAGCTATTTCTAAAAAAGTATTTGAATTTTGGGAACACTTTGTTTTAGTCTCATATGTCTAGTTTTCGTTTTGGCAATGAGGCGTGAATAAATCTCGCTGTGAAGCCCCAATGATAAGAGAGGATAGTGAGAAAGCATAGATTCCGTTATTTACCTATAGGTGGCGCACTTCAATATGGCTGCCTCTGTGACCGATCTTGTGGACCAAGCGTTTCAGCAAAAAAGACACGAATTAGTACTCACAGGACCAGCTGCCGCTAGCGAAGTAGAGGCAGATGGATTAGATGAAAAGCTATTCACCATAACAACGTTGAATTTTCTAGAAGTTAGTAAATGTGACCTAAAAATCGCTAGTGAGAATTTGTCCAAACTTGTAAATTTAACTAGCCTCGTCTTACATAGCAACAAGCTGAGCAGCTTGCCGGATTCTATCGGCAAACTCATAAAATTAAAACTGCTCGACGTCTCAAGAAATGAACTGGAAGAATTGCCAGAGACCCTCGGCTCGCTGGTGCAACTGCAAACTCTTGACGTCGGCAACAACAAACTGGAGTCCCTTCCAGAAAGTATATGCGAGTTGAAGAATCTGGGTCATTTGGGCATCTCACACAACTCCTACAAGCATTTCCCGCCGGTTATATGCGACATCCCCTCCCTCATGCAGATAAAAGCTGGTGACAACCAGATCACCGATGTACCACCGGAAATCGAGAACCTTTCTCTACTAAAGTTGCTCGACCTGACGAACAACAGTATCAAAGTCCTACCGGGCGAGCTTGGAAACTGCGCAAAGCTAAAGCAAGATCTCCTCATGACGGGAAACAAGTTGAGCGACAAGCGACTGGAGAAACTCTTCGTGCAGGGTAAAGCTAAAGCGGCGATCGAGTACGTACGCAAGAATTGTCCGAAGATGGCAAAGGCTGGCGCCGCGGGAGCCGGCAAGGATAAGGATAAAAAGAAGAGAGGCAAGAAAGGGAAAGACTCGGATGCTGGTGGAGACGCTCCTAATCTTCCTACTGTAACGGTGCTCCACTGCAGTGACGACACCATCAGCGTTAAGATGACTCCAGCTGCTGGCGAAACAAGGCCCTTCATCGTATGCTGCGTGATCAAGAATGTTAACTTGGGCAAAGGGAATAGCTTTAAGACATTCATCGCATTACAGGTAATGTGAAATAGCCTTATGTGTGAGGCAAAACTTGCATGACATCATAGACCTACATGGATACATTGTACAACATGAACTGATCAGTGTTTGTAAATTGTATCTGGTTGTATTTGTGTGATGCTTTTTAGATAATGTTCTTTATATGGTTGTATTTTCAGACAAAGATTCATGATACCGTCTGTGCAAAGAGGGCATCTGCTACCTTAGCAACACATGACATGGCATTGATCAAGGGCAACGTGACTTACGACGCACGTGATCCAGATAAGATTAAGGTTTCGACATTTTTTTGCTAAATTCGGTGTGGTGCCTGATATGGACACTGAATTAAATTCATAGCATCACTTAAAATTGAGAAAAATGACATAGTAACTATTTTAATGTATCCCCATATTAAGAAGTTGTGCACAAATTGTAGATTCATCCGCTATTCCAAAAGAGTGACACAACAGCGAAAGAACTGTATGTTAAACTTCGAAATGAAGCAGAGGCTCAACGTAGAGAGAAGAAACGAAATACCTATTCTGGGATCCATAAGTAAGTAGCGTAGAATATGCGTTATTGTTATACTGTACAATATAATATGCTCATCGTAGAATTTCCAACTGCGAATATTTGTTGAATATTATTTAATGATAAATCTATCCAAAACAATCATTATTGTGTCATTTTCCTGACAATTCTGGAACAGTTTGCAGTAAATACTGAAGAATGGATATCTCCACCAGTTTGTCATTGCAATAATTATGTTGAGTAAATACCACCGAGCCCTGGTTAACATCCATATAAAGTTTTATTGTTTTTTCAGGTATCTTTACTTATTGGCAGGCAAAAGCCAGTTTGCTTTTGTCATGGATTCAGAAAATCGGGTCATTTCACTACCTCCTTTAACGAATTCCGATACCACAAAGGTATTATATTTTATTTAGAGCCTTAATTTTATAAGAGGCAACTTTAAGCAAAATTGTCGATATATCATGGATTTTAAAACGATGGGAGTTTGCATTTTGGTGTCGTCCTAAACTGTATGAATTTGGGTCAGAACGCTATCTGACAGGACCTGCTTGGAATATTTTAACTGTCCGCTTTCACTGCATTTTTGTCCCAATTTTTTTTCCTTTAATGTTGCTCCCTTTTATGTACAAAACAGATTTCCCCTGAGACAAAGGACATTTTCATTGAAGTGACTAGCAGTGAAGATGTGGGGTCTTGCAAGAAAGTTGTAGATGCTCTCTTGTTAGAGATGCTCAACAATTTCATCTTCTCCACTGCTGAGGCCAACAGTAATGCCACAGAAGGTATTTTTATCGCCTTTTCGATACAAGTTCAGATATAGAGGAAGCTGAACGATTTACTCCGATTTGTAGCACCCATAACTGAAAGTTGATTTGCTTTTCTACATTGTAAATCCTTTGAATATCATGTTAAAATGCTTAGTCGAACAGAAATGGCCAAGTTAAAAGATCAGTCTGTGAGTTTATCTATTAAATTACGAGTATATAATGTTTTCCTATCAATAGTTCAATTGTTAATGATATAGTATTGTTACTATAATTTCTTCAGAGCCAAGTTGCGAGGAAAGTCCCGCAGAAGATGGCAGACATCCCGGTAGTCTAACTGTTGAGCAGGTGCGGATCTTGGATCCCGAGGGACAGCTAAAAGTCGTCTACCCGTCACGGATAGACCTGCAGCTAGAGGGCGTTTCTGTGGTTCGTGACTATAAGTGACCACAGCAAACGTGATTTAAAAAAAGAGCTTGTTGTGTTGCTTCATGTGTGCCGCAGCAAAGAAATCTTCTGCAGAAAAGATACCATGAGTTATGTAACTCCCTGTGCATCCTCCTCACTGTTATCAATGTGTCGTCAAGATTTTTAGCTGGTTGATAACGGGAATAAGTGCTGGATTATTAAGTTTTTTTACAATACTTATTAATCCTAAGCAAAATTAAGTCAATTATGGGAAATATACTGCTTTTTAATTTTACTGTTTGGTTGGCAGTAACTAGTGGTTCCATTGCTGCAAATGACATTATATGAAAGGACTTCACAGTAATGTGCAGCAGTGGCTTGTTATAGAAAGCAGGTGGTTTGTTATCAATCGTTGTTAAAGATTTTCGAGTAATTTTCTGACCGGTTGATTATAGTACCTTGGCCGTAGCTTTTACCACGCTACTTCTGTAGTGGCCTTATATGTTAGTACTTATGGTGCTTACATTCTTCCCTCCCTCACCCTTCCCTTAATTTGGGAAATTCTTACTATTTTTCGAACGCTACAAAAAATTCCCCTGTAAGTGAATCGAGGAAAACGGATTGATTTGTTGCTTGTTATGCTGCAGCTATTTAATGTGTATGAAACTAGCAGAAAACATTCAATATAATAATGTTTATACGCATATATAAATACACTACTTTTAAGCATTTCTTTCTCAGTTACCAGTATGGGCAGTGGTTTGATATGCAAATAGATTTATGTAAAAAAAGTACATTGCAACCAATTAACTTTATTACATTAAAGTTGGTAAACGTTTAAAATTGACTACGTCACGAATTTTCTATGGTGTGTATTTGTAAAAAAAAATTCCAATCACAGCCTATGCCGCACCCGTGTTTTTATAAGTTGAAAGGTAGGACCCATTACAGCACCAAATCGACGATCTCAGGAACTAGGGCATTCTGCTAGGCTAGAACGGTTTCCTACGATAGAGTTTGGCACAAATACGAAAATAACACGCCGTTTAGCGCAGTGCGCTACGTCCTTCTGTTGCATTTTCGCATCTCTGTAATCAGAATAAGCCCTGCCTTCTTCGTTGATGGGCATGAATGGGGCGTCACCGACGTCACCAGTTCTTGTACCTACTGTCTTTCGCCAGCCTGTTTACTTTTCGTAAATAATGAAATGCCCGGCCGATGCATTTCGCATCGAAGTGGAAAAATTCGGCATTTTTAACCGCTTTCGGAAGTGAACAAGTACGTCATTCATTGAGCATTGAAGTTTTTCTTAAAATTAAATAATTCCGAAAATCCCTAACCGCGCTACTCGATTGTTTTAGCCAATGAACGTAGCTGTGTGTGTGACGTCTTGCCCGCGCGCTTTATGCTTGGCTTAGCGGGCCTCGAAATGGATATCGGAGGCAGGCACCTCGCAACCCGCGTGTTTGTTTACATATAACTTTGTGACATGAGAATGGGCGGTGTTGGGGAGTTCTGCGATGATAACCTCGTAATTTCTCAGAATTTTTTTTCCATGGAACATTTTACCAATTTAGTGGTGTCAGTGACAGTTAGTCACCGATATGTCACAGTAAGTACTAACTGTATATGTTTCACATACGTTCACCTATTTTGCACACAGGCAGTCAATCATTGTGAAAATTTTTGTGAATATTTATTTTTATTGAGACGTTCCAAGTGCCTGTGCTTGCAACGGTCTTGTACGTCAATGCACGTGCGTCAGGAGCCACAAACTCAACACAATTTCATCTCTGTTATTGTTTACGTAGTATGCGCGTCACTACCCCATCTCTTATCTACTTCCGCCGGCCGCGGAATTAAACAAACGACACTATATTATATATCGGGCCCTATATATTAGATAATGGCAAACTATTGCAGTTATTACAAACACACCTATAGGCGTGTCTTTGTGAGCTTACTATAATATTTAGCGCAGCAGCTGAGAACAGCTGCCCAGTTTATAAGCTATATTTACTAGCCCTCCGTGTGTGTATCCGAGTTTTAGTTACACAATACTGAAACCAGGCGTATACACCATTCCATTTCTTATTCAAGCCCGCTTTACCTGTGCCAGACTTCTGACTCTTGAGTGAGATGAGGCTCTATCTCTTTTAATGATAGCACGGGCGTAATAACTACTAGTATATGCCATTGTATACATTTATAGTTAATTCGACGTAGGTATATGAAAGGTACCTCAGGTTAAACTGTTTCCCCCGGTGCATCCCAACCATTGTCCGATCTTAGGCTAACAAAGGATAACTTCAGGTGTGTTGCTATCACACCACGTTGCTAATATCTCTGACTAGCGCCCAACAACCTGAAATTCACTGATAAATAAACGTAGTTGTGCGTTATATATATATACTATATATTATAGTAACCTATATTCGTATATTACTATAGTATACCTACCCTATAGACAATTTAAACGCACAACATACAAATTCGCT
>NW_014578295.1:66063-85814 GCF_000485595.1 Priapulus caudatus
TTTTCATCTCTGTTATTGTTTACGACTGAATGCGTGATTGATCAGGGAGGGGTGCATGTAAGAGGGAGACATTTTCTTTGGGGTTCCGAAAAACACAATTTCACTTGACAATTTCATGGGCCATTTCAATTGGAAGCTCTGCATAATGGACCCCAACAAGCCCTTTGACATACTAGTCAAGAAATGCAATGGTGTATATATTGCTCTTATTTAGCGCCGATAGTTCTTATTTAGAACAAAGTCTTCATTGTTATCTTCTAACCACTAGCAGACCATCCCGCTGACCGCTGTGGAGACGTGCCGCCGGGCACTCGAATTTGCGCGCACCGGCTCTGCCACTTGGGAGCAGCGCTTCATACTTGAACATCCCCGCGGTCGCGTGCGCATATCCGCGCGGAACTGCGGGTCTTCATGGCCGCCGGCGCAGCGCTCAGATCAACCGCAAAGCTGTTGGCCACGCAATCTTGTATCACTGTCTCTCCTGGACCGATTTGATTTATGCAATCCTGACATTAAATTGGCTTGCTATAGGCTACATCGTATGCCAGTCACGGTGCGTATGTTTTACATTGAACACCTAAACTTTATACGTAACAATAGACAGCTATACATGCAGCAATTTAACCATACAAACGTGAAACAGAATTACTTACACGTTTGCGTGAAAAAGTGGCAATATTTTTTTTACATTACCTACTTACGTGACCGTTAATCCAACATTTAAAGTTGTTCGCTCTTCGTTTGTAAAAGGTTCATGATAGAAAGCTGATTTGGTTTTGGTTCAATTTAAATCACTTAATGTGGGCTATTCGAGTTATTTTAGTCTTGAAAGTTTACAAAGCGGAATGATCAAAACAAAAACACGTAGGCAAGAGTACATAATGGAGATACGTATATGTATACGTACGATGTAGGCACTTATACGTTAGTTCATGCGGTTTAGATTCTAGAGTCCTGCTAGTGATCTGTGGAAGACAGCATAATCTCTGTACCATAGGCGACTGATATGCTATGCCCCCTCCCCCACACGTTCCCCTGACAGCAGTAAAATCGTCAATCGAGAAATGAGCATTCTCATTCATGCTTTTTGCCTTCATTTACTGCGATAGAACTGGTGCAAGCGATGTGTGTTTACTCGGGCGTGCCGCCCCTTACAATTTACGTTTTCATGTCGAACCCCACCCCGGAGACATTGAGACTTGCTGCTTCCCCTGGCGTTAGCCTTATGATCCATCTCATAGATGTGCACTGCAACCGCAGAGGCCCGGGGTCCTTTTGCCAGCTGGTCGGACCTTTTATGTCTAACACGAAGCTAACCATTTCGGACGGCATCCACGGCGGCGCGGCGGCAAGAGGGTGAGGGGAGGTTCATGAGCGCGTACCGGCGCGTTGCCGACGGAGAGGTAAGCGGTGGCTAGTTGCATGCGTGTGTGTGTGTGTGTGGTGTGTGTGGTGTGTGTGTGTCGTGTGTGTGTGTGGGTGTGTGTGTGGTGTGTGTGTGTTGTGTGTTGTGTGTGTGTGCATGTGCGTATGCGTGGTATGTGCGGGCGTCGCGCCGTGTGTGTTGTGCTGTGTGTGTGTGTGTGTGTGTGTGTGGTGTGTGTGCGCGTGATTGTGTGCGACTGTTGCGTGTGTGCGCGGCGCGTGTGTGTGCGTTCGTGCGCACATGTGTGCTTAGTGCGCGCATGTGTGGTGTGCGCGCATGTGTGCGTGTGATCGCGTGCCGTCGCTGCTGATATGCGCGTGTGTGCGTGTATGCGCGTGGCCGCACCACCGTCTGTGTGCGTTCGCGGCGTCTGCGTAGCGTGCGGCATGTGTGTGCATGCATGTGTGCGCGCATGTGTATACGTGCATGTGTGTACCCTGTGCGCGCGAGCGTGCGTGTACGCGCGTGCGTGTGCGCGCGTGCGTGCGTCTGTGCGCGCGCGTGTGGTGTGTGTGTGTGTGCGCCAGTGCCGCTGCGGTGCTGTAGCTGAGTTACACTAGGTTTTTCGTGGAATATAGTCTCGTTTCGTTTTCTTCTTCCTTTCTTTTTTCCCGTATCCGGCGCAACAGGAAACGTTATAGTCAGATACGGTATGTCGAAAAACAGTGCACACATAAACCAAGTTCGTTCTACAGTCTACACCATATATATATACATATTTGTCTTTATTGACTCCTGATATATATATATATACTTCATAGATATATATATAATATATGTATATATATATATGTGTGTGTGTGTGTAGTGTGTGTGTTCGTGTGCTGTGCTTGTGCGTTGCGTGGCGTGCGTGCGTGCGTGCGTGTGTGTGGTGTGTGTGGGGTGTGTGTGTGTGGTTGTGTTGTTGTCCGGGCGCCGTTGATGTGCGACACGCGGGCTGCGCGCAGATGAACTCCTGGTATATAACTACGCCAAGAGGAGAATTAATTTTACATGAGCAGACGAGCGGATATACAATCGCATATATTTCACAACTATTCTATATTATTATTCTTATATATCTGCATCTATATTTTCTCTCGTATTCCTCAGCCAGCTTTGCCGCCGCAACGCGTCCACGTTCGTATTATGGCCACGTTCGGCGATAGCCTTAGCCACTTCTAGATAGTCAACACCTTAATTAATCTATCAATAACAACTGTCCGTTGAAGTACACTTCACCCGGATGGGGCATCCATCACTGAGTTAATCAGCTAAGATGTTTCGGAGCGCGTGCTCCGCCAGCTCATAGGCTGATTAACACATTTTTCAATATGGGTTTTAGTTAATAGTATACATATATATATCCAATAACTATCACCCTACACCTCTGTAACCCCTAGCGCGAAATTCATTGTTCGGCCCGAGCCCGTAGCCGCGTATTATCGCGCTTCATGTTTAGTACACCTCTCTCACGCACTCAACACTCACTCTCACCTACCTAGTAGACACACCGCAAGGGCGGCTTGCGCCAAGCGCTACGCGCCGCGTGCTCTCCACTCCCGCGCAAGTGTGTGCGGGAGCGCGACTTCTGTGCTGTGGCCTGGCGTTTTGTCGCCTATTTCGGTAGTAACTGTCAGCAGGGAAGCAAGCGGAATTGACGAGCGCAATAGTAGTAGGAGTGTGAACACGGGGAGCCGATGACGCAGCCGATGTGGGTGCATTCGCCGCGCGTGAGCTGCTACCGAGCGATTGTGTGTGTGGTGGAGTGTGTGGCAGTTACAAACGGGATGTCTATATCACACACTTCATCTCTCTTCACACACTTAATCGTATAACTATAAGCGAATTTCTCTATATAGCGTGCTGATTAATGACTCGGCTGCATTATTACGCTCCTCTCCGTAACTATGCAGCATCACCGTATAGTTCCGGTCAGTCGGCTCCCGCTTTCCACGTGACAGACCGTTTCTTTTTAAACTTCGCATGCTCAATCGGATTTGCTTAAATCTTTTTACGTCAATATCGCCGACACTGTCACTCGTTTTTTTTGTGCAAGCCACTTTGCTAAAAACAGATGCTTTTTTTCACACATTCTATGGGAATGTGCGACATGCATTTACAAAACTATCGAAACTTTATTCAACTAAAAAAGACTCTAAATGAGAGACTTTAAAAATCTTAAATAACGAAAGTGGTAAACGACTGCTGGCTCAAGATTACTATCACCAGATAAAATGCTGTATTACATTCCTGACTTATATGCCTTACTACACTGCTCTTATGGATAGATTAATAGAGCGTAGGTGCGGAGTTGCATGATACTATATTAGTATGGCCCTCTACATAGATGATCTATTATAATTATCAGGAGCCTAAGATAATGATAGTATTCTTATATATTCTATCTTCGTATACAGTTTATCCTATATTATCTTACTCCTAGATATTATGACACTTCAATGACTATATGTCGTTCTCTCACGTTACATCTAGTCAATCCAGCCCTCATTCACACTACTTTATCATAGCCCCATTCACCCCGCCCTCGTACCCGTGCCCCGTAGCCTCGCACGCTATTATATCTTTCCAGATAAGATGCGCGTACACTAACCCCATCTCTTATCTATCCCGCCCGTGTGAAACCAAACGCACACGTATATATACTATATAGGCCGGCCGGCTATATATAGATAGATCGGTCAAACCTATTGGCAGTTATTTACAAGAAGACCCTTATACGGTGTCTCTTGGTGTGTTAACTATAATCGTTTGCCGAGCAGCTAACACAGCTGCTCCCGTTTATAAGCTTATAGTTAACTAGCTCCGTGTGTACGGTTATACTACACCAGACTTAACCAGTTATAACCATTCCATTCTTATTCAAGGTCCCTGCTCTTACTGCTGTGCACTTCTGACTCTTGAGTGCAGAGAGCGCGTTATCTGCCTTAGTTTGCATAGAACACGGGGTCGTTCTGTCAATATCCTAGTTATATTCGCCATATACGTCCTATACTATATGTTTAATGTCCGTAGGTTTATTGAAGAGTACCTCAGTGTAATGTTTCCCCTGCCGTATCACACCCTTGTCGATCTTAGCTAACTCAATAGGAAATCTTCAGGTGTGCTGCTATCACACACGTGCAATTCTCTTGCTATCGTGCAACACCTGAAATTCAGCTGGATAATAACACTATGTGTGCGTTATTTATATATATTTCATTTACTAGTATGATACTATTAAACCTTTATATGTATATACCTTAGCTATAACAATTTAAGCACGCACCAACAAACTAACAATTCGTTATTTAAGTGCCACTAACATGTTGTATGCGACCTTGATATGTATTCAACCGGCGGCCCTATATTTGAGAGGATTTCGCTTTCCCAACCCTAACTATACTTTTCCCCTTTGTTATCGTTTTAAGTATCATCGGCTCCGCATTGTCGTGTATAGTATGGACACGTTGTTCATACCGTAACGTAACTGCAAAATGCTTCATCGGGAATCTGTGTCAGTCTAGAGAGGTATAGCCTGGACACGAATGTCTTGTAATGTTTAGCATGCGGCGCGATTTAACTTCACGCGATAAACGTCATGTGGGCTGGAGAACAGCTCCTAACACGAATAAATATTGTCCGGCAGGTTCAGAAATGCTCCAACCACAGAGAATGCGGAGCGACTCAATTAGGAGGATCTCTGGCAACAGTGCGAGTTTTTTTTTAAGGAGTGTAGTATGTCAAATAATCGTGTCCAGAAAAGAAAGTGTTGGGGCAACGCCTCTGTGATTTTCCTCTCATTTGTTTAGTTCTGCCTCTGGGTCAGTAATGTGATTCTATATTTCCGGAATAGCGGGCGCATGGGTAGATCAAGCCGTCTGACGTAGGAAATCGGTGAATCATTTGGGTAGGGAAAATACTATTACACGTTACATATAATACAACAAATTACAATGCCCAATAAAATAAAACAATACGATGTAATGCAATGCTGTGAGGGCAACTACAATTACAATTACAAGTAACATTTGCCCAATATAATAAAACAGTAACACAATGCCGATAAGTGCTAGGTTGACTTTTAGCTACATAATTTTCCCCAAACAAATGTTTGAACGGAACGATGAACCTTATGTGATGGACGTTGTTATTTCATTCTTCGCTGTCCGGCCGTTGCAGCACATGTGGCCGTCTCGAGTGTACCACTATTAAATACTGCAGTGTACCTTTATTAGGAACTGCGAACGCGCGTAAGCTACAATTAGCGAAATCAATTTTTGCCCGGTTTTTCCTCTGTATTTTACAACTTCATCGTATGCGTCTGGGAACGCGCGTGCGTATGTGTGTGTGCGCCTGTGTGTGCCGGAACAGCGCATGTGTGTGTGTGTGTGTGCGGTGCGTGTTGCCGTGTGCGTGCGTTGCGTGCGTGGGCCTGTGTGTATATGTGTGTTGGTATGTGCGCTTGCCGCACGCGGCCGCCGGGCGCCGTGCCGTGAGTGCGGCTGTGTCTATTGTGTGTGTGTGCTGTGTGTGTGTGTGTGTGTGTGTACGTCTGTGTTTGGTGCGTCCTGTGCGTGCGAGGGGGACCACGGAGTGTGTCTGTGTAAGTATGTGCCGCGCCATGCGTGCGTGCGGGCGTGCGCGCGTGGTGCGTGCGTGCTGTGCTGGTCCCAGGCGGCCGCAGTGCGTGCGTGCTTGCTGGTGCGCTGTGTGTATGTGTTGTGGGCCGTGTTGCGTGAGTGTGTGTCTGCGATGTGTGTCTGTGTCTGTGTGTGCGTCTGTGTGTGTGTCGTGTGTTGTGTTGTGCGTGCGCTGCCGTGCGTATGCCGTTTGGTGCGCGCGCACGTATGCACACGCGCTGGCCGTCAGCCTTGAATTGTTGCTTAGGCAGACGCCGCGGTTTACCGAGCAGGCACGCGCACACGTGGTTTGCGCGGTCTGTCTAATGGCGCGCGGGAACAACTGGCACGAGGTAGTCGCACGTAGACCAAGCAGGAGTATTCATTAAAGAACACGCGAACAGACGACGAATACGGTGGATATAATTACCGTTGATTCTCCACTGACTGATCTATTGGGCTAGGAGCGAAAGCTGCAGGTGTTCGTGGCGCGTGCAGACGTAAGCGCAGACCGAGCGGGGGGAGGGGGCAGGGAAGAAATCCTCACACAGGCCACCTTGGCGGAAATTCACAAATGTGGAGAGGTTGTAACTCGTTTGGAAGATTTGTCGCGGTGGCAAGAGAATCTAGGCAAGACGTTGTTTAGCTCGAGTTAAATACCTGTATCAGCGACGAGGACAACAAGAGACACCACTCGGAGACGTTGAAGCTGCCGCATCTTGTGCGAACACGTATAGCGTAGAAGTTATAGCGAATAAATTAACCTTGAGCGTTACAACGTAGAGCACTCGGAGAGGTCTGAGGTTACACCGTCGTTTTTGTACGAGGGGCGGAGTGATGATGGAGATTCTCGCGACGGCCTAAGTAGCTTTCCGTGATGTTTGTCCGGTTTTTCACGCTGCGAGCTAGTTCCATCTAATATGTAACGTCCGGTGTGACGTAGTTTCTGCAGCCGATTTGCCAATCCACGGGGTCTGGGGCCCATCCACATAGCTGAGACGCGTGACCAGCGAGCGAATCGACCGCGACCGGTAGCTTTATAAATCATGTCATTCAGCATGTAGTT
This sequence comes from Priapulus caudatus, assembly GCF_000485595.1. NCBI lineage: Eukaryota > Metazoa > Priapulida > Priapulimorpha > Priapulimorphida > Priapulidae > Priapulus > Priapulus caudatus. The sequence continues at coordinate 73,157 of NW_014578295.1, forward strand.
ATATGTTGTGAGCATAGCATTGACGAGCTGCTGCTGCTGCTGCCTGCCTGCTGCTGCTGCTACTTGCGGTGGCCGATTGGTGATGTTTTCGTGCGCGCGAGTCTTCTTTGGCCGTCGCGTCGGACACACGCCTTTGATTCGTCGACAATAGCACATTTGCGCTTATGTTTCACGGTTATATATATATATATATGTAGTATATATATATTTATATATATTTTGCGTCGCTTGCGGTCGCGTGCTGTGCGTGCGTGCGTGCGTGCGTGCGTGTGTGTGTGGACACTTCTCCCCGTTTGTGTGTGTGGGTGCATGTGTGCGCCCTTGTGAGCCCTGTGAGTGTTATACCACGAATAAGATTTTCTCGTGTAGTGGGTTTCAAAGGCGTGTATTCTCGGCCGTAATTTGGAAGGCCGTGATTATTAGAAACGAGCTGAGCGATTCACTAGATGACTGAATACAGAAACAGAAACTTTCTCGCATCGCGATAGAGACATTGCTACTTTCTGCTAGATGGTGTCGCAGGAATAATGAACAAGCATGCTGCTATCGCATATGCCCGCACGCGTGGGCTAGATGAAATCTATTCAACTTTAACTTCACCCAGTTAGTTACAGAGGCTGATTTGAGTTGTTGTAACCATGTTACTTATAAGGTATCGAGACTGGAAAAGTGATGTAAAATGATTGAACGCGGTCAGCGTACATTTTCAATCTCGCGAAATATCCGCGAACGTTAAAAATAATCAACAACAACAATTAAATTGCGACATCTAATGGGTATGTGTATTATGTATGTGATTATTTATTATTATTAGTCATCTGACGGATAGTCGAGGATGCAGCTGTTAAATCGCATGATCAGTCGTGCGTCGTCGTCCGGCGGCCGAGTGTGCCGTCGCGTCGTTCCGGTCAAGCGTTGGGGTTATCTCGGCGTTTTTAAGTCACTAACATGTTTATGCGACCTTGATATGTATTCAACCGCGGCTATATTTGAAGAGGATTTCGCTTCCCAACCCTAACTATACTTTTCCCCCTTTATCGTTTTAAGTATCATCGGCTCCGCATTGTCGTGCTATAGATGGACACGTTAGTTCATACCTTAACGTAACTGCAAATGCTTCATCGGGAATCTGTGTCAGTCTAGAGAGGTATACCTGGACACGAATGTCTTGTACATTAGCATCGGCGCGTTTAACTCACGGATAAACGTCATGGGCTGGAGAACAGCTCTAACACGAATAAATATTGTGGCAGGTTCCAGAAATGCTCCCACCACAGAGAAATGCGGGCGACTCAATTGGGAGGAATCTCTGCAAACAGTGCGAGTTTTTTTTAGGAGTGTAATATGTCAAATAATCGTGTCCAGAAAAGAAAGGTTGGGCAACGCCTCTGTGCATTTTCCTCTCATTGTTTAGTTTGCCTCTGGGTCAGTAATGTGTTTTATATTTACCCGGAATAGCGGATGGGTAGATCAAGCGCGTCTGACGTAGGAAATCGGTGAAATCATTTAGGGTAGGAAAATACTATACACGTTGACAATATAATACAACACAATACAATGCAATAAAATAAAATACAATGTAATGCAATGCTGTGAGGTGCAATACAATACAATACAATACATTGCAATATAATAAAACATAACACAATGCAATACAGTGCTATTTGCACTTTTACTACATAATTTTCCCCAAACAAATGTTGAACGGAACATGAACTTATGTGATGACGTGTTATTTATTCTTCCGTGTCGGCGTTGGCAGCACATGTGGGTCTCGAGTGTACCACTAGTAAATACTGCATGTACCTTTATTAGGAAATCGAACGCGCGTAAGCGTACAATAGCGAAATCAATTTTTGCCCGGGTTTTTCCCTCTGTATTTTACACTCATCGTATGCGTCGGGAACGCGCGTGCGTATGTGTGTGTGTGTGTGTGTGTGTGTGTGTGTGTGTGTGCGGGCGCCGTGATGTGACACGCGTGCTGCGATGAACTCTGTATAAACTACGAGAGAGAATTAATTTTACATGAGCCAGACGAGCGGATATACAATCGATATATTTCACAACTATTCTATATTATTATTCTTATATACTGCTCTATATTTCTCTCGTATTCCTCCAGCCAGCTGTTGCCGCCGCAACGCGTCCACGTTCGTATATGGCCACGTTCGGCTATAGCCTTAGCACCTCTAGAAGTCAACACCTTAATTAATCTATGAATAAAACAACTGTCCGTTGAATACACTCACCCGGGATGGGCATCCATCACTGATTAATCAGCTAAGATGTTTCGAGCGCGTGCGTGATTAAACATTATTCCAAGGTTTTATTAAGGTAAACTTTATTCCAATACTATCACCCTACCACCCTCTGTACACCCCTACGGAAATCATTGTTCGGCCCGAGCCCGTAGCGGTATTATCGCGTTCATGTTTAGCTACACCTCTCTCACGCACTCACACACTCACTCTCACCTACCAGTAGACACCACACGTGTGTGCGGAGCGCGACTTCTGTGCTGTGCCTTGCGTTTGTCGCCTATCGTAGTAACTGTCAGAGGGAAGCAAGCGGAATTGACGAGCGCAATAGAGTAGGAAGGTGAACACGGGGAGCGAGACAGCGATGTGCATATCGCGGTGAGTGTACGAGCGATCAGAGTCTTATTCTATACATTCTATATCACACACTTCATCTCTCTTCACACACTTATCTATAACTATAAGCGAACTTCTCTATATAGGGTGATTAATGATCGGCTGCATTATTACGCTCCCGTAACAGCAGCACCGTATAGTCGGTCAGTCGGTCCGACTTCATAGACAAGACCGGTTTTTTTTAAACTGCATGCAATCGATTTGTAAATCTTTTTACGTCAATACGCGAACTGTCATCGTATTTTGTGCAGCCACGTGCTAAAAACAGATGCTTTTTTCACACATTCTAGGGAATGGCGAATGATTTACAAACTATCGAAACTTTATTCAACTAAAAAAGACTAAAGAGAGATTTAAAAAATTAAATAACGAAAGTAAAGACTGCTGGCTCAAATACTATCACAGATAAATTGTATTACATCCGACTAATGCTTACTAATGCTCTTAGATAATAATAGCAGCTAGGAGTGTCATGATAATATATAGATGGTCTAATAGAGATCTATATATTATCAGGAGTAAGATAATATAGGATCTTATATATTATCTTATACATTATCCTATATTATCTTACTCCTGATATTATGACATTCATGATAATGTCGTTCCACGTTAAATCTAGTAAACCCCTCATTACATATATAGCCCCTTACCCAGCGTACTCGCACTATATACTTCAGATAGATGCGCGTACACTAACCCCATCTCTTATCTACTCCCGCCCGTTAAACAAACGACACTATATATATATATAGGCCCTATATATAGATAATGCAAACTATTGCAGTTATCTACCAAAAACACCTATAGGTGTCTTTGGTGGTTAACTATAATAGTTTAGCGAGCAGCTAACACAGCTGCCCAGCTTATAAGCTATAGTTAACTAGCTCCGGTGTGTATCGGTTTTATATACACAAACTAAACCAGGTATAACCATTCCATTCTTATTCAAGCCGCTTTACTGTGCAACTTCTGACTCTTGAGTGAGAGAGGCTATCTCTTATGATAGCACGGGCGTAATATCTAGTATATGCCATATAGTATACATATGTTAATGTCCGTAGGTATATGAAAGTACCTCAGGTAAACTGTTCCCCCGTGCATCAACCATTGTCGATCTTAGCTAACAAAGGAAACTTCAGGTGTGTGCTATCACACACGTGCAATATTCTCTGCTACGCAACACCTGAAATTCACTGATAATAAATAGTGTGCGTTATATATATATATATATATATATATACCTATATAACAATTAAACGCACAACAACAAAATTCGTTTTTAAGTCACTAACATGTTTATGCGACCTTGATATGTATTCAAGGCGGCTATATTTGAAGAGATTTCGCTTCCCAACCCTAAACTATACTTTCCCCCTTTATCGTTTAAGTATCATCGGCTCCGCATTGTCGTGCTATAGATGGACACGTTAGTTCATACCTGTAACGTAACTGCAAATGCTTCATCGGGAATCTGTGTCAGTCTAGAGAGGTATACTGGACACGAATGTCTTGTACATTAGCATCGGCGCGTTTAACTCACGATAAACGTCATGGGCTGGAGAACAGCTCTAACACGAATAAATATTGTGGCAGGTTCCAGAAATGCTCCACCACAGAGAAATGCGGGCGACTCAATTGGAGGAATCTCTGCAACAGTGCGAGTTTTTTTTAGAAGTGTAGTATGTCAAATAATCGTGCGCCAGAAAAGAAAGGTTGGCGCACGCCCTGTGCATTTCCTCTCATTGTTTAGTTTGCCTCTGGGTCAGTAATGTGTTTTATATTTACCCGGAATAGGCGATGGGTAGATCAAGCGCGTCTGACGTAGGAAATGGTGAAATCATTTACGGGTAGGAAAATACTATACACGTTGACATATAATACAACACAATACAATGCAATAAATAAAAATACAATGTAATGCAAATGCTGTGAGTGCAATACAATACAATACAAACATTGCAATATAATAAACATAACACAATGCAATACAGTGCTATTTGCACTTTTACTACATAATTTTCCCCAAACAAATGTTGAAGGAACATGAACTTATGTGATGACGTGTTTTTTATTCTTCCGTGGTCGCGTTGGCAGCACATGTGGGTCTCGAGTGTACCACTAGTAAATACTGCATGTACCTTTATTAGGAAATCGAACGCGCGTAAGCGTACAATAGCGAAATCAATTTTTGCCGCGGTTTTTCCCTCTGTATTTACACTCATCGTATCGCGGGAACGCGCGTGCGTATGTGTGTGTGTGTGTGTGTGTGTGTGTGTGTGGCGTGCGTGCGTGGCGTGCGTGCGTTGCGTGCGTGCGTGCTGTGTGTATATGTGGTGGTATGTGCGCTGCGTGAGTGTGTGTCTATGTGTGTGTGTGTGTGTGTGTGTGTGTGTGTGGTGTGTGTGTGTGTGTGCTGTGTTTGTGCGTGTGCGTGCGGTGTCTCTGTATATGTGCGCGCATATCGTGCGTGCGTGCGTGCGCGCGTGGTGCGTGCGTGCTGCGTGCATGCGTGGCGTGCGTGCGTGCGTGTTGTGTATGTGTTGTGTGTGCGTGAGTGTGTGTCTGTGTGTGTCTGTGTGTGGTCGTGTGTGTGTGTGTGTGTGTGTGTGTGTGTGTGTCGTGCGTGCGCGTGCGTGCGTATGCGGCTGCGCGCACGTATGCACGCGCTGCCGTCAGCTTGAATTGTTGCTAGGCAGACGCCGCGTTACCGAGGCAGACGCGCACAGTGGTTTGGCGGGCGCGCGGAACACTGGCACGAGGTAGGTCGCACGTAGACCAGCAGGAGTATTTAATAAAGAAACACCGACGACGACGAAATACGGTGAATATAATTACCGTGATTCTCACTGACTGATTATTGGGCAGGAGCGAAAGCTGCAGGTGTTCGTGCGCGTGCAGACGTAAGCGACAGACGAGGGGAGGGGGGAGTGAAGAAATCCTCACACAGGCCACCTGGCGGAAATTCACAATGGGAGAGGTTGTAACTCGTGAAAGATTTGTCGCGGGGAAGAGTAAATCTAGGCAAGATTTGTTTACGTCGAGTTAAATTACCTGTATCAGGAGGACAAAACAAGAGACACCACTCGGAGAAGTTGAAGAGCTGCCGCATCTTGTGCGAACACGGTTATAGCGAGAAATTATAGCGAATAAAATTAACGTGAGGTACAAACGAGAGACACTCGAGAGGTTGAGGTTACACCGGTGTTTTGTACAGAGGGCGGAGTGATGATGAGATCTCGCGAGGTAAGTAGTTTCGTGATTGTCCGTTTTTACGTGCAGTAGTGTCCTCTAATATGTAACGTCGGTGGGTAGTTTCTGCAGGATGCCCAACGGGGCTGGCCCATCCACATAGCTGAGACGCGTACAGCGAGCGAGCGACACGCGACCGGTAGCTTAAAAATCATGTCATTCAGCATGTGTATATGTGTGGATAGCATTGACGAGCTGCGCGCTGCTGCTGCTGCTGCTGCTCTACCTTGCGGTGGCCATTGTGATGTTTTTCGGCGCGCGAGTTCTTTGGCGTCGCGTCGGACACCGTGATTTCGGACATAGTGCACATTTCGCAATGTTTCACCGCGTATATATATATATATATAATATATATATTTATAATATATGCGTGCTGCGTGCGTGCGTGCGTGCGTGGCGTGCGTGCGTGCGTGTCGTGGTGCGTGCGGTGCGTGCGCGCGAGCGTGTGTGTGTGTGTGGTGTGTGTGTGTGTGTGTGTGTTGTTGTGCGTGTGTTGAGTGTTTACACGAATAGATTTCTCGGTTAGTGGGTCTCAGAAGGCTGTATTCTGGCCGTAATTTGGAAGGCCGTGATTTATTAGAAACGGCTGGCGTTCACTAGATGACTGAATAAGAAACAGAACCTCTCGCATCGCGTAGAGACATTGCTACTTCATGCTGATGGTGTCGAGGAATAATGAACAAGCATGCTGCTATCGCTATCCCGACACGCGTGGGCTAGTGAATCTATTCAACTATTAATTACCCGTTATTACAACTGAATTTAGTGTTGTAACCATGTTACGTATAAGGTATTGGGAAGAAGGTGTAAATGATTGACGCGTCAGGTTAATCAATCTCGCGAATATCGCGAAGTTAAAATAATAACCAACACAATTAAATTGGACTCTATTATTGCTATTATTATTATTATTATTATTATTATTATTATTATTTGCATCTTTTATATGTTTTATATGGCTGAGCCTGCTTTGTTTTCTTAGGCGGTTAGTGTATGGAGCGTTATGCGTGTTCTTGAATATTAAAAACTAATAGGTCGTTGCGGCGTTATGTGTGATCGTGAAACGCTCCATCTCTATAATTCTCGCCCTCTACTCGGGGAATAGAACACGAGACATCATTGACCATTGTCAGGACATTGGCAGTGGGGCATTTATTACAGGCCGCCTCTTACAATCGGCTTGGTTTTTATTTGAGTTAGCGAGCTACTATGTACAAACCAGCGCAGTTCCCACAGGTTTGCAGAACAGCGATTGCTGTAAAATCGACGTAATGGAATTACTCTTGTGCGTGTCGATATATCGTTTCAAGCAAAATATCCTTTCAACAAATATTGCATGACGCGCAACAAATTGTTCAACCATGCTATTAAATATTGTCATCAAACCATCGGCATTGCGAAAGCAAAATCATCGCGCCATCTTTATAAAAAGCGACCGCATATTGTTCGTGTAGGCCTAGCTCTTCGTTCATTACTAAACAAACCTAGCACAAATTAAACGTAATTTCATCATGCGAGAACAGCGACAAATGGGGCTTTGTGTTCGATGACGCTGATTCATTACCCATGGCATGTGTTATGAAAGAATCGAATATCGATAGTATATATATATAATATATATATATATAATATATAATATATATACGGTATATATATTGTATACGGTCTTGATGTTCTGCACAAAAATGTGCGGATGCTTCGTACGGCTATGATATCCCAGTACAATAGCGTATCGTGTGCTACAGTCGCTAACACGCTAGCTCTAGTATATACGCCCATCGTTGCCTCCGCTACTAAGATGTGTTTTGCCTGTGGCAAGTCAGTTTTTGGTAATCGAAGGGCTGGCGTATAATAGTACTAGTTAACAGCATAAGTTTCACCACTGACGACAGTGCACTCGCTTATAACTACAACTCGGGTTATCTCCCGCTTTAGGCAATATAACGCTTACTAGGTATTTACAAGCAGTCGTAACGTGATAAATAATAACAGCAACGCGAGGAGCGGGACAGACCCTTGAAACCAAAGACTAGCCCCTAGCATGCATATCAAATAAGGTACCTCCTACAAACCGCGTACAATGACAGTCAAGTAACGACAAATCAGGTTCATCCATCTTAAAAGAAAATAACGATAAATAAGACAAGTGTTCGTACTCTACATACGCGCACGATGCAATGACAATTAATACAAATCAAGGATCCAACGGCCACATCAAAAAATATAATTAAATAAATAAATGTGTTATTGCAGTCCATTATTACACATGGTGTTTCGCGTAATTTAAGCGACGGTGGTTTAGAGAGCGTTACAGGCACTATCACTGCTCGTCGCTCGAGTAATCTCAACTCGTATTCATTAAGTATGTTAAACGTGTACCTCTATAACAGGAGGTGCGATCGTAGGTGATTGTGTACAGCGGAGAAAACTGCCACATACGGCAACTGAAATACAAATCTAAAAAATGATCGCGAAACAGAACTCGGGATGTCGAATTGGGGGTCAAGGGGTCCAACAGTAAAAATGTGTCAATGGGAGGGGGAATATTTTTCCCGTTAACTTCAGGTAGAGGAAGAAATAACGGAATTGCGGCACAAATCTGCACACGGCTCGACCTAACGCTCTTAATATTCTATCAAGAGCATAGATAATACCTAGATGTACAACGAAAAACGGAAAAAGTGCTGTTTCACGACATGATTATTACTACTTTGCCTGCGAGTCAGAATAATTTTATGTACTGGCATTAAGCAAGTAATCATTTGCTACTCTAAAACAGAGACCAACCGCTTGTCCAATTACGATACTCCTGGCTGAGATATTGGCTCCGTAAACCTCCCCAACCAGGCATCACAGCGCCTCGAATGCCACTTATTCTCACGCATACACGCCTCTAAGGTGCCTATCGTGAAAGTTCGGTTTTTCCGTCCATAAACTTTATGAATGAAGCGCGACTTTCGGGAGCGATGCCTATGGACCTTTATCTCCCATTATCATTTCCTAGCACGGCTAATCCGTCATGATTGGAGCCGGCAATGTTTTCTTAATTGAAGTTTTACAATGCAGGCTCAGTTACTATATGGTGTTGTAATAGTACCAAATTTGGGCATTGACATCAATTTCCAGCGCTCGCAAGCGGTGACCGGAAACGATAAGCCGAAATGCTTAGAGGGTGTAGGTTGCTGAAATGATAGTGATTCGAGCGCATGTGATGCCTGTGGGGGGGAGGTTTAGGAGCTAATAATCTCAGCGCTAGGATGTCATTGTATTGGACATAGCGTGGCTTGTTTTAGAGAAGCAAAGAAATTTCTGCTTAAATCGTCAGTAGCGCATAAATTATTCTAGACTCGCAGGCCAACGTGAATAATATCATAGTCGTGAAATAAGGGCCCTATTTTCCAGTTTTTTATCCGTTGTAGTCCTCCTAGGTAGTTATTAGCGCTCTTGATCTCTATGTAAGTGTGATCTGGGGAGGAAACGCGCATACCGAGCGGGCAAAATGAGGTGCACAGGTCAAAGGTGCATGGGGAAAGATCAGATATGCAGACATTTTCTCAGAATGGTCTAAACGACGAGTGCAAAACTTTTAGTGTTTGCACGCTGACGCTAACCGTTTTTATCACTTTATTGAAAGACATGAAATCTACTTTCCCTGACGTGGCGAAAGAGTAGTGTCTGATAACGCTTGTTGAGCCTGCAATGAGGAGGGTTAACATTAATTTTGACTGTTAACAAGGACTGAACTGCTTTGCTTTTTGAACGCCCCTCCCCCGCGCGCGTAGCACAGCATACCACCCAGACCCCATCCGCCACTCTCCCTTTCCCGCACGGCGGCTCGCCCACACCAGCCACTATCGTTCCTGCGCTCGAAGCAGATCTATGATAACATGTTAATATAAGGAAGTCATTAAAGTTACAACAGCTGTATCTTATTACTGTACTACAGTAGGTATACGCAAAGCTATCATAGATTTTGATCTGTTTAGTAGTACCAGACAAGTGTGCCCCGGACGCCCGTCTTGTAGAAACGCAGTTTCAGTTCGATATTTGCGATCACGCACGCTCGCCCACTAAATTGGCCATTAACTACAAAAGGGAATTAAGCATTAGGGAATTCACTGGGAATTCGCTTTAGTCTGTATTGTCGGGCAACAGTGAACTGACTGACACAGGCGTTTGCTGGTAGCATGTCAGTTCGTAGACATCGTTGAACAGTTGTTTGGCATCTAAAAGCGCACGAATAAACTATAATAAAACTGAGAAATAACCCTAATTAGCCCTTCAATGACTACGACCACGCGCAATGCATCACGATGTTTACTCGGTGACCGATGCCCTCGCAAAATTCCATGTTGATACAAATCAGCACGTGGCCTCAAACTCTTTCAATGAGACGCCCCAGTGTTTCAAAGGCACATCATAACACAAAACCCCAATGCTCGATAGGCTGAACGCCCCTAGAGCAGAGACGACACTGCTGAAAATGGTTTGGATCGAATCCCATTTGTTTTTTAATTATTTTCTGTGTTTTCTGTATTTTTCTAATGTTACTCCAATATTGTACATGATTTATTTAGCAAAATTTAATACAACAAATAATTTTTTGGGTTTATAGAGTTAGGGTTGAGTGTTGGGTCACAATCACCATCAAAAACGAGGAGTTTGAGGTACGTGATTTGTATAAACCAATAGGATTTGGGAGGTATCGCAGGCACCAGCTGTAATAAATTACGCCATATACGGTCATAATGCGGCACGATGCGGAGTTGTAACGGTATTGGTAGCAAGGGCAGATTCGTGATATTGTTCCGAGTACGAAGCGCACGCACGCACATGTACGTACGCACGCTCGCACGCACGCACGCACGTGTACGTGCACACGCACGCACACACCCATGCACGCACGTGTACGTGCGCACGCACGTATACATGCACATGCACACGCGCGCACGCACGCACGCACGCACGTGTACGTGCACACACACGCACGCACGCACGTGTACGTGCACACGCACGCACACACTCATGCACGCACGTGTACGTGCGCACGCACGTATACATGCAAATGCACACGCGCGCACGCACGCGCGCACGCGCGAGCGTGTACGTGCACACGCACGCACACACTCATGCACGCACGTGTACGTGCGCACGCACGTATACATGCAAATGCACACGCGCGCACGCACGCACGCACGCGCGAGCGTGTACGTGCACACGCACGCACACACTCATGCTCGCGCACGCTCATGGAATTTGGGAGCTGTACAGGCACACCCCGACCTGCTGTACAACATACACTATAGCATGCGTCAGCATTACTTCAACCTTGAAGACGTACGGCTTCGTAGCCACGTGGGCTAGCAGCGGATTGGAAAGGAAAGCCATGCTGCACCACTTGACCTATAGTTTAATTGGACGGGACACCTGCAGGTCACACGTGGGGGGTCACATGACTGTGACCACGTGGTGTCCCACGGCTGTATATAAGCTGCGGCGTCAAGCTCCAAAGCAACACAGAGCCAGCTTGGCTCAGTCAGGGAAGCTCGCACCCTCCCACTGGTCTTTAGCTGCTGGCGGCTTGTCCGCCCTGCTAGGTGACCATGTAGGGTGTAGCGGAGCTCGGTCACAAGTCTACGCAAGGATACACAACGCAGGACGATGATCACGCCGCTTGCTGCCCCTTTCCTGACGCAAGGATACACAGCGCGGAGCCAGCTCGGCTCAGTCAGGGAAGCTCGCACCCTCACTGCTCGCGCACGCACGCACGTGTAAGTTCACACGCACGCATGCACGCACGTGTACGTGGACACGCACGCACGCAGCACGCACGTGTACGTGCACTACATAAACAGTGCTTTCTATCAGAACATGTGGTCATTCATCTGTAAATGTCCAGCAGCACGATTTGCTTCTGCCAACCACAACACATAACAAATACACGTGACCTGATCTATGACGTCACGTGAAACATCGCTATTAGGCCTGCGCGATGGCGTGTGTATATGTTTGCTAGTGAATTAGACCCGCTAAAATTCGAGACTGTTCGCTGGCAGCAATTGATCCGTGCGCCGGCCTTTCGATTTGGCGCACGGATCAATATCTGCCAGCGCGTGATACTTTCGTAGGACGTTCCCGCGGTCGCGTGCGCCTTGCCGCAGAACTGCGCGCAAGATTCGCGCTTAGCGGGCAGGATCAACACCTCTCAGGCGACGCTTCTCTGGTATCCGATCTCTCATCTGGATATATGCACTGAGCGCGAACGCGGTGGCGGGAGGGCGCACTTGATTCGGTTGCCAGTGAGTTTATCAGAAGAATACCTGGCTACAGTACACGTCAGTTGAGCGCTGTCGCTCTGCGGCACTTGTTCTATTCCAAGTAGCGGTGACCCACATTATGCACTAACACAGCTACTGCTTTCTATGTAAACCCACTTCGTTACAGATATATAGTCCATAGTAGAGTCCATATAACGCTGCATTAGAAAACCTGCGTTCAGAGCGAACTGGGACGTATACTAACTGGTGTGGATGTGCATAGGAGAGCAGGGCCTGTCACCTGTACGCGATGGGTTTTTTTACTGAGACGGCCTTTATGGGTGGTTGAACACCCGTTAGCGAGGCTATTCACTGTCAGGTCACATCTCCGTCGTGTGTGTGTGTGTGTGTGTGTGTGTGTGTGTGCGCGCGCGCGCGCGTGTGTGTGTGTGTGTGTGTGTGTGTGTGTGTGTGTGTGTGTGTGTGTGTGTGTGT
>NW_014578295.1:85824-90824 GCF_000485595.1 Priapulus caudatus
CATCTGCGATGGTGGGGGTGTCCTAACAATGATCTGAACGCAACAGCGAGTCTGCATATCTGCGCCTAACAAATGTGGTACTACGCACGACTGAAATTTTACGTTTATAATCGTAGCAACAGACCTCAGATGAGCCCAGACGCTCTGCGGCTCTTGTTATTATTTGCATCTTTTATCTGTTTTATATTGGCTCGAGCATGCTTTGTTTCTTAGCGGTTAGTGTATGGAGCGTTTAATGCGTGTTCTTGAATATTAAAAACTAATAGCGCTGCGGCGTTAGTGTGATCGGTAACGTCTCCATCTTATATTCTCGCCCTCTACTCCGGGGAATAGAACACGAAGACATGCATTGACATTGTCAAGGACATTGCAGTTGCATTTATTACAGGCCCCTCTTACAATCGGCTGGTTTTATTTGAGTTAGCCGCTACTATTACAAACCACGCCATTTCCCCAGAGGTTTGCAACACGATTGCTGTAAAACGACGTAATGGAATTACTCTTGTGCGTGTCGATCATTCGTTCAAGAAAATTATCCTTTCAACAAAATTGCATGACGCGCAAACAAATTGTTCAAAATGCTATTAAATATTGTCATCAAACCATCGGCTTGCGAAAGCAAAATCATCGCGCCATCTTATAAAAAGCGACGCCATATTTGTTCGTGTAGGCCTAGCTCTCGTTCATTACCTAAACAAACCCAGCCAAATTAAACGTAATTTCATCAATGCGACAGCGACAAATGGGGCTTTGTGGTTCGATGACCGCTGATTCATTACCCCATCATGTTATGAAAGATCGAATATACGATATATATATATATTGTATACGGTCTTTGATGTTATCGCACAAAAAATGTGCGCATGCTTCGTACGGCTATGATATCCAGACGATAGCGTTTCGTGTGCTACATCGCTAACACCTAGCTCTAGTACTATAGCCCTCGTTGCCTCCGCTATAAGATGTGTTTTGCCTGTGGCAGTCAGTGGTAACGAGGGCTGCAGTATACTAGTACCTAGTTAACAGCATAGTTCACCCTGCGGCTTATAACACAACTCGGGTTATCTCCCGCTTTACGGCAGTATAACCTTACTAGGTATTTACAAGCAGTCGTAACGTGATAAATAATAACAGCAACCAGGATCGGGACAACCCTGAAACCAAAGACCTACCCCTAGCAGCATAAACAAAATAGGTACCTCCCTACAAACCGTCGTTACAATGACAGTCAATAACACAAATCAGGTTCATGCCCATTTAAAAGAAATAACGATAAATAAACAAGGTGTTCTACTCCTACATACCGCCGCAACGATGCCAATCAATTATACAAATCAGGATCACGGCCACATCAAAGAAATAATAATAAATAAATAATGTGTTATTGCAGTCCATTTATTAACATGGTGTTCGCGTAATTTAAGCGAGGGTGGTTAGAGAGCGTTACACCTATCACTGCTCGTCTTCGAGTAATCTCAACTCGTATTCATTAAGTATGTAAACGTGTACTCTATAACAGGAGGTGCGATCATAGTGATTAGTGGTACAGGCGGAGAAACTGCCACTATCGGGCACTGAATACAAATCTAAAAATGATCGCGAAAAGAACTCGGGATGTCGAATTTGGGGGTCAAGGGTCAAAGGTCAAAAATGTGTCAATGGAGGGGGAATATTTTTCCCTTAACTTAAGGTATAGGAAGAAATACGGAATTGCGGCACAAATCTCAACGGCTCGACCTACGCTCTTAATATTCTATCAAGAGCTAATAATACCTAGAGTGTACAACGGAAAAACGGGAAAATAGTGCTATTTCACGACATGATTATTCTACTTTGCCTGCGAGTCTAGAATAATTTTATGGTACTGCATTAAGCAGAATTCTTTGCTCTCTAAAACAAGACCAACCGCTTGTCAATACGATACTCCTGGGCTGAGATATTGGCTCCTAAACCTCCCTCCACAGGCATCACAGCGCCTCGAATCCACTTATTCACAGATACACGCCTCTAAGGTTGCTTCGTGAAAGTTCGGTTTTTCCGCCATAACTTTATGAATGAAGCGACTTTCGGGAGCATCGCCTATGCCTTTATCTCCCATTATCTTTCCTAGCACGGCTAATGCCCGTCATGATGGAGCCGGCAATGTTTCTTAATTAAGTTTTTACAATGCAGCTCAGTTACTATATGGTGTTGTAATAGTACCAAATTTGGGCATTGACATCATTTTCAGCGCTCCAAGCGGTGACGGAAACCGATAGCCGAAATGCTTAGAGGCGTGTAGGTTGCTGAATGATGTGGATTCGAGCGCTGTGATGCCTGTGGGAGGGGAGGTTTAGGAGCTAATATCTCAGCCTAGGAGTATTGTATTGACAAGCGTGGTCTTGTTTTAGAGAAGCAAAGAATTCTGCTTAATGCAGTACCATAAATTATTCTAGACTCGCAGGCAAGTAGAATAATATCATGTCGTGAAATAGCCCTATTTTCCGTTTTTCCGTTGTACACTCTAGGTATTATTAGCTCTTGATTCTATGTATAGTGTGATCTGGGGAGGAAACCGCATCACCAGCGGGAAATTGAGGTCACAGGTCAAAGGGCATGGGGAAAGATCAGATATCAGACATTTTCTCAGAACATGGTCTAACGGACGAGTGCAAAACTTTTTGTTTCAGCGCTGACCTACCGTTTTTATCACTTTATTGAAAGACCATGAAATCTACTTTCCCTGACGTGGCGAAAGAGTAAGTGTCTGATAACCTTTTGACCTCAAGAGAGGGTTAAACATTAATTTGTGACTGTTAACAAGGACTGAAACTGCTTTGCTTTTTGAAGCCCCTCCACCCGCCCACCCATACCACCCAGCCCCACCCCACTCTCCCCCTTCTCCGCCACGCCTCCCCACCACCACCACTACGTTCCGCGCTCGAAGCAATCTATGATAACATGTTAATATAGCGAAGTCATTAAAGTTACACAGCTGTATCTTTATTACTGTACTACCAGTAGGTATAGCAAAGCCTATCATAGATTTTTGATCCTGTTTAGTAGTACCTAGACAAGTGTGCCCCGGACGGCCCGTCCTTGTAGAAACCGCAGTTTCAGTTCGATATTTGCACCGCACGCTCCCCCTATTGGCCATTAATACAAAAGGGAATTACATTAGGGAATTCACTGGGAATTCGCTTAGTCTGTATTGTCGGGCAACAGTGACTGAACTGACACAGCGTTTGCTGGTAAGCATGTTCATCGTAACATCGTTGAAATTGTTGGCATCTAAAAGCGCACGAAAAACTATAAGTAAAACTGAAATAACCCTAATTAGCCTCAATGACTACGCCACCGCATGCACTCACGATGTTTACTCGGTGACCGATGCCCTCGGCAAAATCCCATTGTTGATACAAATCACACGTGCCTCAAACTCTTCAATGACGCCCCAGTGTGTTCAAGGCACATCCATAACACAAAACCCCAATGCCTCGATAGCTGAACGCCTAGAGCAGAGACGACACTGCTGAAAATGGTTTGGATCGAATCCCATTTGTTTTTTAATTATTTTCTGTGTTTTCTGTATTTTTCTAATGTTATCCATATTGTACATGATTTTATTTACAAAATTTAATAACAACAAATAATTTTTTGGGTTTATAGAGTTAGGGTTGAGTGTTGGGTCACAATGCACCATAAAAACGAGAGTTTGAGGTACGTGATTTGTATAAACCAATAGGATTTGGGAGTATGCAGGCACAGCTGTATATTACGCCATATACGTCATATGCGCACATGCGGAGTTTAAACGGTTGGTAGCAAGGGCAGATTCGTGATATTGTTCCGATACAAGCGCACGCACGCACACACGCTGTACTGCACACACACACTCATGGCACGCACGCATAGCACGCACGCACTTCTACGTGCACATTCATGGCACGCACGCACGCAACGTGTACTACAACACACGACGTACGTCGACACGCACGCAACACATGCACACAGTGTACCTGCACACGCACGCACGCACGCACGAACGTGTACTGCACACGCGCGCACGACACCGCGCGATCGCGCGACTGTACGTGCACACACAACGGACGCACGCACGCAGCATGCAAGGTAAGTTCAGAGCACGCACGCACGCACATGTCTACGCGGACGCATCGCACGCGACGCACGTGTACGTGCACACGCACGCACACACACTCATGGCACGCACGTGTACGTGGCGCACGCACGTGATATCACTGCAAATGCACACACGCGCGCACGCGCGAGGTGTACGTGCACACGCACGCACACACTCATGCTCGCGCACGCTCATGGAAGATTTGGAGCTGTACAGGCAACCCCGCCTGCTGTACAACATACACTATAGCATGCGTCAGCTTACTTCACACCTGGAAGACGTACGGCTTCGTAGCACGTGGGCTAGCAGCGATTGGAAAGGAAAGCCATGCTGCACCATTGACTATAGTTTAATTGGACGGGACGCTGCAGGTCACACGTGGGGGTCACATGACTGTGACCACAGTGGTGTCCCACGGCTGTATATAAGCTGGCGGCGTCAAGCTCCAAAGCAACACAGAGCCAGCTTGGCTCAGTCAGGGAAGCTCGCACCCTCCACTGCTCTTTAGTGCTGGCGGCTTGTCCGCCGCTGCTAGGTGACACAATGTAGGGTGAGCGGAGCTCGGTCACAAGCTCGCAAGGAAACACATGGCAGGACGATGATCACAGCCGCTTGCTGCCCTTTTCCTGACGCAAGAGATAACACAGCGCGGAGCGCAGCTCGGCTCAGTCAGGGAAGCTCGCACCTCACTGCTCGCGCACGCACGCCACGTGTAAGTTCACACGCGCGCGCATGCACACGCACGTGTACGTGCACACCGCACGCACGCAGCCACGCACGTGTACGTGCACTACATAAAAGTGCTTTCTATCAGAACATGTGGTCATTCATCGCTGTAAATGTCAGCAGCACGATTTGCTTCTGCCAACCACAACACATA
>NW_014578295.1:93324-96487 GCF_000485595.1 Priapulus caudatus
CATTTTTGAGTCACGGCTGCTAGCCGATACCATTTGGTCGATCCCACGACATAGCGAAACCACGAATTCAAATTTTTAATAAACAAAGAATTGGCTATGGATCTGTGTTTACGATATAGCTTAGCCGGTGATATCTGTATTTTAGGTTTCGTCGTTTGTTTGTTTGTTTTCTTTTTATTAACCGATGACTAACGTGTTTTAAGCGGTAAGATGGTATCCTTGTTTCGCCATCCTTCCCTAGCCTTTCCATGCCGATTCGAGTTGAGTTACCGTTGCAGGCTGTCGACTCCCTTCTGTGATAGGAAAATGAGACGTCATTTTTACTAGACAGCTGCAGCATTATTCCCCTCAACTCGTTTCAAAACCGGACTTTTTATCCATTCTCGGACCTCAAGGATTTATACCTCACCATTATGACACTGCTTGATGTTAGCAACCTTAGACTAACGTTTTTAACTTTTAATGTTTTTTATGTTATAAAACATAGGATTTACCATCACCATCAAGCGTAAACGTAATCGGTATCTTGAAAACGCCTCACATGCGAGCACGGTATACTCATGTTCAGCCCATCATATCAGCATATGAGTGCAGTGGGGCTGACGTTTTGTTTGTATCACTGTTCCTTGCTGTATTGTCTTGATGCACTGTATAAACAATTTATGTACCCAGTTTATTTTATTTAGGTATCGGTATTTTTGGAACGTAGTTATGAGATATCGTTTTTAATTGGAAATACGTTTTCATGAGGACATTAACTTTTCAAGAGAGTTCAATGGAATTATTGTATTCAGCAAACGGTGGCGACAGGATGCGACGCTTGGCACGTGACACCTAGCGCATAAGACGCTACGCATATAACGCGCGACGACAATGGACGGGCGCGCCTCAGGTATCGCCTTGCGCCGGGGATGGATGACGCGACGCGCCACACCTACGAGCCACGGTCCGGCCGATAATGACGAAAAACCGGTCGGATTGAAAATGTCGCCGGGCGGTTTTCGGAAACGTATAAATAGGCGCGGACGAAAGATCATAAGTAAGTTAATTACCCAGAGGAAGAGACGAGAGACAATGTAGTGGAGATAGACGAAGACGAGACACAGGGCCTAGGCTTGGGTGCCTAGGTCGCCGTAGTGTATATATATTTGTATTGTGTTTACTAATAAAGTCAGTCTTTAAGAGCAAATTCTGCGACTACATCATCTTTGCTCTTTGCTACAATCTGCTACCATTTGCTAACAACTCTACAACTCTACGATGCTACAAATTCTACGATGGATCATCTTTACTCCTTGCTGCAATCATCTACGATGCTATGATGCCGGAGCGGAGATCAACAACAACTTTTCCCAGTACAATACGTGCGTGTGTGCGTGGGTGCGTGATTGTGTGTGTGCGCGCGCGCGCGCGCGTCTGTGTGTGTGTGTGTGTGTGTGTTATATATATATATAATATAATATTATATATGATTATATATATATATTTACGCAGAGTATTCACACAATTGATTATTGCCGGGTGCGGTTGTGCTTCATCTCGTAAGTGGCGCTTTCGCCGCACCATGCTATTCCTAGAAACGCAGCACTAAAAGCGATCCTTTTCTGGAACGTCTTTGTCACATCCGAGAGGCTTGGTTGTTCATTGCACGTCTGAAAGTTACACGTTTGGACGGATGTTTCATTGGGATGTTTGATATTTGCGGGCGCGCCCATGTAGCCCCGCTGATCCGCCGATTTTTAACTGTTATCATGATGTGACTTTTTTCCGCCTGCAGATCTCCAAGAGTCCCACAGCGAGGGAGCGCTGCATTCTGTGATACTTGTGGTTCAAGTTAGATGTGAAAGCATGATGGAGGAAGGGAGGCGGGTTTTGTTTTATGTGAATTAACACCGCATGTCACGCTCATGTCGTGGCAATGTCTTCGAAGAGTAATGGTATCCCTGTTATAGATTGGGAACCTGTTTTTAATGTTGAAAGGTGACCCTTGCAATGGCAGTTGCGGCCCTTCTGGTTTGTTGTTGCCGTCGTCTACGCACTCTTCTCTATGGCGGTAGCACGTCTTCAGCAGCTCTTCAATGCGAGCGGGGTGCGGTTCAGACGCCTGTTTAATTACAGACTCCGTGGGCGCTCTTTGTAGTCGACGCACAACACCTCGCGCGATTGGAAACAAAAGATGATAACACTCGTGGGAAATTCTCTGAGCCCGAACTTTTTTTTCGCGCTCGCCTTCTTGCGCAACTAGATTTGAGAGCAACGTGCGGGGAATGAGGAGAGGGGGACAGCCGAGAGGGATAAGCAAGGGACATGCAGAAAGCAGAGAGAGAGAGAGAGAGAGTGAGATAAGAATGGAGCAGAGAGAGAGAGGAAGAAGAGAAGACAGACGCAGACCAGACCAGACCACCACAGACAGTACCCCCACAGAACACACAGACACACCAGACAACGCCAGAAGCGAAACAAAGATATACAGAGAGAGAGAAAGGCGCGTGAGAGAGAGAGAGCGCGCCGCGGAGTGAGAAGAGAGAGTGCATCGAGAGAGAGAGAGAGATGAAGAGAGAAAGAAAGATATCTATATATATATATATATAATATATATAATATCAGACATAGACAGAAGGACAGAGGTAGTTCGTGGGTTCATCAAGACGGCACGCACACGCTCATCAGGTCGAGAGTTTAACGTTGCGCGTGCACAAGGTACATTCCTCTCTTGTAAATATCACTATATTACGTGCGCTTCTTTCTTTGTCCCCATGTCTCTTATTCCACCAATCAGACACGCACACTCTCCCTGTCGTTCTCTCTCTCAGTCTCTCTCGTCTGCTCGTCTCGTGCGCTCTCTCTCTCATCTCTCTCTGTCTCTCCTCTCTCTCGTCTCTCTCATCTCCCTCTCTCGCTTTCATCTGCTCTCTCTCAGTCTCTCTCTCTCTCTCTCTCTCTGTCTGCTCTTGTCTTTTATTCCATCCACTCACACACACAGCGGCCTTCACCTGCCTCGTTCTTTCTCTCACATTCCTCCTCTCTCTCTCTCGTCTCTCCTCTCTCTCTCTCTCTTTCTCTCTCTCCCTCCCGTCGCCTAGTCTCTCTCTGTCTGGCTCTTTCTCTCATCTCTTCTTTCTCTCATCTCTCTTCTCGTCTCTTCTCTCTCTCTTCTCTTGCT
>NW_014578295.1:97081-102081 GCF_000485595.1 Priapulus caudatus
ATGGTGGGTGTGTTGTTGTGTGGTGTGTGCGTGCGTGCGTGCGTTGCTGTGGGGTGTTGCGCTGCTGTGTGTGCGTTTGGTATCCTCTCTCTCTCTCTCTCTCTCTCTCCTCTCCCTCTCTTTTTTTCTCTCTCTCTCTCCCCCTCTCTCTCTCTCTCTCTCTTGCCCCATTCTCCACCTGTCCCCTGTGCGATGACAGGCAGCGAACTTCGTTATTATAAATATATCGTTTAAGAAGTGATTTCCACGGTTTTATCGCGGTGTTAAGAAGCAATTAATCAGCTGTTCGCCGGCGGGACGCCATATACGCGACTGCCATCACGTGATAAACCCGAATGCTATGTTATGCAAGCCGTTCATTAGTATTCCTATTTGTGAAAACTTTTACGCGGGTCGGTATGGCCGCAGGGGGGCATGTATGGTTACCAGTTACCACGTAGTGCCGTGTTACGTATAGGAGACACGCCCAGATGTGAAGGTCGTTCGGTTTGCTTATGTGTTTGTGTTCTCCTCCTCGTATTTAGCCATCTGTGTCCTCCGATTTCTCGCTTGTGTTTTGCAATCGCAAGCCGTGTGCTGTGTGTGTGTGTGTGTGTGTGTGTGTGTGCGTGCGTGCGTGCGTGCGTGCGTGCGTACGTGCGTGCGTGCGCGCGTCAAACTTTATTCTAGATCGACTGACCTATCTAAAATCGGGGTTTTTCTATTTGTTCGTGCTTCAACTTGGATTTTAGAGCAGTGGGGATTTCAGATTTGTAGAGTGTAGTGGGGATTTTTTTCTTTAGCGCCTCAAACGCGGTGTAAAAACAGCCGTGCGGCTAGCATCTTAGTAATGGATTAACAGGGCGTGCCCTTCAGTCCTGACTTTTGACATAGCTTCTTCTTCTTCTCCGGTGGCACACTTCGCAACGGATTTGCGCTAAGTTTTCGAAACATCGACGATCCTTGTTGAGAAAAGTGTTTATAGAGAGAAGCAGCCACTACGGTAAAGGGTCTATCGTCAAGAGAAGAGTGTAATTAGTATAATCCGCAGACAAGGTTACGTCTGGAAAAGTAGGGGAAGCGCTGCCTTCTTCTCCGCCTAAGCCATCTTCGACCAAACATTTCACGGTGCGTGGGCAATGAAGAAGGTAGGGAAAGCGCTAGAAGGGCATGGGGCAAGTGTTCGAATTTAACTTTCGTTTCGCTTCCTCATTGTTACCTCTGCTGTTGCACAGGCGGGGGAGCGATATGATGTGTGTGTGTGTGCGTGCGTGCGTGCGTGCGTGCGTGTGTGTGCGCTCGTTCGTGTGCGCGCGCTTTCGTGCGTGCGTGCTGCGTGCGTGCGTGCGTGCGTGCGTGCACACACCCCCCGCGAGTGCATCGCCGCAGTGCTGGTGATCGTTTTCTACTAATGGTTGGTTTCCTTCTCTCGCGCATAAGAGATGAATCGTCTCCCCCGGGGGCTGCTGTCAACGTAACGAACCCGCCGAGTATATATTTCACCCAGCTAGCTGTACACTTGTCGCGCGATCTCCAGGAGAAAAAATCAAGTGACAAGTCACAGTCCCCGACCTTCGTCGTTGTTTTAATGGACATGTAAAGTCGGTGTTTTGGAGTGGATGGGCTATCTCCAAGAAACGTTCACTTAGCGACCGTGTCCCAAGGATCAAAGATGGCGTCGAAGGATGTCTTTTTTCGCGTTCGTCCTGCACGCCTCGTCAGGGTTAATAATATGCAAGCTGAGTGATGGCTAATTAACAAATGTTGAAACTAATAGGCAACAACTCGACGTTTTTCTTTCTTTCTTTCTTTCTTTCAAACTGCTTTCTCTCGCACTTCCCTTCGCTTATTGTGGATAGAAGGACGCTGACACGTCGGTGCTTGGCCGGGGACGGTGGCGAGTGGGCCACTGTAGTAACTCACACCGTGTTTGCGCGAGTGTGGGATTTCTATAATGTGATTAGACCTAGATCTTATCAGGGGTTAATAATGACAAACGTCATTTTTGTCATTATTAACCCCTGATCTTATCTATCTTAGATCATTGTTATTTTCCAATCGCATACGTTCGACGGACAGAGAGCCAGCCGAGAATTATACTTCTAGTCGACGTTAGCGGCGGGGGTGTAACAGTGGTCTCGGCTAAATCCTGACCACGCGCGCAGTAACAAATCCTGTACAAATTAGATGCACAAGGAAAGATACACAACAGTAGACAAGATAACATAGCTGCGATAAAACATGAAAGAGTAGATTAGAGTAAATATTTAGAAGCTGGGAATCGGAATACTACTTCGGAAGAAAATATTGCTTGAGATGACTCGCTTGAATTCTTGCGGGTAGAAAATGGTGACCTTGTCATCGGTTTCGAGCTTAGAATTCACGTAGAAACCTGTTCTCACTCTGCAGCCGCCGATAAGAAGGGATGGGAATGAAAGGGGTAAGGACAAATATCATCACATTTTTCAATTTTGCCTCCGCAGTCTGCCGTCATGCGGCGCTCGGCATCAAACCCCTGCAGGGCTTGAGACAACCGCGGGTGGTAAGTCATACGCTCTGCTCTACGACATGTAGTAATCCCTTATTAGCATAGGCATCGTTCACCTTGGAGACACGGTGACTGGAGGATATTCGATTATAGAAAGAGAAAGGCAGCGAGGGAGAGTAGATTATAGAAAGAGAAAAGCAGCGAAGAGAGTAGATGATAGAAAAAGGAAGATAGCGAGGGAGCGTAGATAATAGAACGAGTAAAACAGCGAGTGAGACTAGACTATAGAAATAGAAAGACAGCGAGGGAGTAAATTATAGAAAGAAAAAAGACAGCAGCTAGGGAGCGCAGAGAAGGTGGAGTGTCAGGACAGACACACAGTCGAGCTGCGACAGGACAGCTAGCTCTAACTACGGCTAACTCTAGCTAAACTGTAATGGCTGATGTAAACGCGTTGAGAGATGCGCGCGTGTATAGTCTAGGAACAGCAAGAGATGGTAAAGACAGGTGGGCTCAGGTAATGTAAGGTGAAAGACGATAAAGTGGAAGAAGAGTAAATCATAAATCGATGGGCAGACAGCAGCGCAAAGGTAACAGCAAGACAAATGAGACGTAGTCGTGCTGAGTAACGATCCGGAATAAGGTATTATCCGTAGAAACATTATTCCCCAAAGTGGTATATCAGACAACGTTTCAATCGCACTATTATCATACTCGTATATATATATTTATTTATTTATTTATTTATATATATATATATATATATATATATGATTATATATATATATTTACCAGTAATATTTCACAATTGATTTTGCCGCGGTGCGGTTGTGCTTCATCTCCGTAAGTGCGCTTCGCCGCACCTCTATTGCTAGAAACGCACATAATAGATCCTTTTCTGGAACGTCTTTGTCAACACGAGAGGCTGTTGTTCTTGGCACGTCTGAAAGTTACACGTTTCGGACGGATGTTTCTATTGGATTTTGATATTTGGCGGGCGCGCCCTGTAGCCCCGCTGATCCGCCATTTTAACTGTTATATGATGTGACTTTTTTCCGCCTGCAGGGAATCTCCAGAATCCACAGCGAGGAGCGCTGCATTCTGTGATATTGTGGTCAAGGTTAGATGAAGCATGATGGAGGAAGGGAGGCGGTTTTGTTTATGTGAATTACACCGCATTTACGCTAATGCGTGCGAAATGTCTTCGAAGAAGATGGTATCCTGTTATAGATTGGAACCTGTTTTTAATGTGAAGTGACCCTTGCAATGGCAGTTGCGGCCCTTCTGGTTTTTGTTGTTGCCGTCGTCTACGCCTCTTCTCTGCGGGTAGCACGTCTTCACAGCTCTTCAATGCGAGCGGGTGCGGTTAACGCCTGTTTAATACACGCTCCGTGGGCTCTTTTGTAGTCGACGCACAACACCCGGATGGAAACAAAGATATAGACACTCGTGGGAAATCTAGCCGACTTGTTTTCGCGCTCCTTCTTGCCAAACTAGATTTTGAGAGAAGCGTGCGGGGGAATGAGAGAGAGGGGGACAGCGAGAGGGATAAGCAAGGGGACATGCAGAAAGAGAGAGAGAGAGAGAGAGAGAGAGTGAGATAGAGATGGAGAGAGAGAGAGAGAGAAAGAGAGAGACAGACAGACAGACAGACACACAGACAGACAGACACACAGACACACAGAGAGAAACAAAGATATACAGAGAGAGAGAAAGCGCGTGAGAGAGAGAGAGCGCGACTCTTTCGTTCTCTCGCTTTCTCTCTCTCTCTTTCTCTCTCTCTCTCTCCCTTTCCCCCTCTCTCTTTCTCTATGTCTCTCTCTCCCTCTCTTTCCCCCTCCCCCTATCTGTCTCTCCATTTCCCTCTCTCTTTCTCTCTGTCTCTCTCTCTCTCTCTTTTTCCTTCCCTCTCTTTCTCTCTGTCTCTCTCACTCTCTCTTGTTCTCTTTCTCTCTCTATGTCTGTCTGTCTCTCGCCCCCTCTCTCTTTTTTTCTCTCTCTCTCTCTCGCTCTCTATCTCTCTTTCTCTCGCGTGTGATATTTGACCCCTCTCTCTCTGTCTCACGTTCATTATAAGTTTCTTGATGACCTCCACTTCCAATTACTCATATCCTTTGAGGACGCCCTGCACACAATAGAGCTTTATTTCTCCCTCTCTCTCTCTCTTTTTCTCTCTCTGTCTCTCTCTCTCTCTCTCTCTCTCTTTCTCCATTCATTCTCCTCTTTTTCCCCGCCGATGTTTCCTTTTCAATATTGACTGCACATATATCTCATCTCGTGACTGAAGTCATTATTGCCGTGCCTACTTGCCGTCATTATTGTCAATGATTCAATACCGAGAGCAGAATCTCGCCAGCAGATCTCGCTGCGACGGGTGAAGAATGGGTTATTTGAAAATGCTGCCTGTTTTACGTACGGACGGACGTACGGGGGGAGGGAGAGGGGGAGCTCTCTAGCGATAACGTACACCGTTGAAAACGTTTTACGATTGAAAGTCGATTCGAGTGGTAGTTGAAAGTCGATTCGAGTGGTA
>NW_014578295.1:107081-108970 GCF_000485595.1 Priapulus caudatus
GATATGCTATATAACTATAATCGGGAGTGAGTAAAAACAAATATAGCGTGTATACTTGCATGTTGTCCAACAATCTACCCGCGTATGCATCGGATTTCACTGATTGGCTCTGCAATATTATTTCAGGTCTGGTTATGGCTTTAGTCTGGTTTTATCAAAACTGGGCCACTCGGGTTACGAAAACAGTCGTAATGTGCGCAGGATTTACTAG
The DNA here is from genome assembly GCF_000485595.1 of Priapulus caudatus. Lineage (NCBI taxonomy): Eukaryota > Metazoa > Priapulida > Priapulimorpha > Priapulimorphida > Priapulidae > Priapulus > Priapulus caudatus. The sequence goes on from NW_014578295.1 coordinate 107,293, forward strand.
GGAGTGTCTATATTCAGGCCGGTACGGGAGATTACGGTACGCATATATTTGCTAATATATTGACTAATCGTGCGTCAATAAACTCAATATTCACAGAGAGTATAGCTAAGACATGTGTCTATAGGTATCTAGAATTTTAGAAATTTAATCATCTGTAATTCACTTCCGCGCGCATATATTTGCTATATTGACTAATCGTGCGTCAAACTCAATATTCACAGAGAGTATATGAATTCAAGCCGGTACGGGAGATCATTTGCATAATATATTCTAGATACCTATAGACACATGTCTTAGCTATACTCTCTGTGAATATTGAGTTTATTGACGCGCGATTAGTCAATATATTAGCAAATATATGCGTACCGTAATCTCCCGTACCGGCCTGAATATAGACACTCCCGATTTACTAACGGTCTATGACAAAAACTAATCTCTCATATGCGTAACATCGTAAAATGGTTATCCATCTGCCCACTTACCCCCAGTAACAGCGCGCGCGTATGTATATCGACAACCTATATGTAATATTATGTACACGTGTAGTGTGTGTATGTGGTAGGTGCGTGCGTGTGGGCATGCGTGCGTGTGCGTGCGCGTGCGTGTAAGGTGCTTGCGCACGTGGGGCTTGCGCACGTGTGTGGTATATACGTATGCGCGTTCGTGCGTTCATATGCGTGTGTGGCACGTGCGTGTGCGTATTTGCGCGCGTGTGTAAGTGCGCGCGTTCCTACGCGTGCTCGTCGTCATAAGTGCGTGTGTGCGTGTGTGCATGCGTTTTTACGTGCGCGCGTGCGTTGTTTTGTTTCTCATCGGACACTGTAAATGGTTTTAAAATCAATAAAATGCTAGTGTCCATAAAAGTCATTATAGTTTTTATTGCTCAAGGCTATGAGACATTGTGACGCTGCGGGCATTTCGTGACGGATGAAGGCAGACGTTACCACACAGTAACCAAACTATAAGAATGCGCTTCCGGGCATATCATGTTGTGAGTTAAATTGTCGTTAAAATCATACAGAAATAAACCTTTCAGCAAAAGACATCGGTTCGAAAAAGTACGGTTCCCGCCAAAATGTTTTTTAAACAATTATTTTATTGAATTAAGTCAATGGTGCGGTTTTAAATAAGTAATTTAAGTATGAAAGTGACGTTAGCTGATGCAATGAGAATAATTACTAGAAGGAAATCATCTGGAATATTTATATTGCGTGCAGAAACGAAAGTAATTTTACAACTCATAATAAAGACTCAAATCATAAAAATGCATAAGAATTTATTATTATAGAAATAATTATATTAGTTATAGACCTATAATTTACTGCCAGGACACATCAAAACACCTGATAACACTTGAATGATTGCGACTAACAACAGATTAATGCTACAATATCGGTTCACATTCGTCAAGGGTTGGGGTTGAGGTTAGGGTTAGGGTTATGAGTTATGTGACTATGAATTATATTTATATGATTTTATAGTTTAAACACAATAAATTACGCCGAGATAAAGTAAGGCTATAGGTTTTACCTTAGTTATACCTTACTGACAGTAATATATAAATACCTTGTTGATATAAAGCTTATATATATATATATATATATATATATATATATATATATATATATGATTATATATATATATTTACCAGTAATATTTCACAATTGATTTTGCCGCG
>NW_014578295.1:110389-110856 GCF_000485595.1 Priapulus caudatus
ATATATATATATATATATATCCGTTGATTTTTTATACGCAGAGGCGTTTTCATTGTTCTTTGTGAAGCGTGACAAATGAAATGATAGAAAGCGAAAGGAAGGTGTGCCCCATCCCACACTTTGTTTAATATATTCTTCGATATGCCGTCAGAGATCTGCAACTCTCTACCATCGGTGTCAAATAGCATGAGCAACCCGCATGTGATAGGCCCATCCCTCTCGGGTATTTAAGCACGGCAAGTGTACTGTGCCACGGACTCGATTCAATTGCAAGAGTATACCTGCGTTAGTAATAAGCGTGTCAATCTGCCGGATGACTTATAAATGCGTTTCCAGTAGCCGTGTAAGGTGAATGGTGAACGTGTTCAGCCACGCCTGCTGTATTTTGTGGGTCACTGTCTCGTTCTCTTTTTTTTATCTCTCTCTCTCTCTCTCTCTATCTCTCTCTCTCTCTCTCTCTCTCTCTC
>NW_014578296.1:0-25052 GCF_000485595.1 Priapulus caudatus
TCAAACCCATCTGGCCAATGGTAATATGGTATATATATATTACAAATATATAGCCTCCATTACACTGACAAGCAGGAAATATTGTTGGAACTGCTTTTGCATCGAAATATGCATTTGCATGAAAGGTGGCATAATTTCATTTAATAATTTCATTTTTCTTTAGCTTTTTGCCAGTTTTTAACCCATCTCGAGCATCTTCAAATTTGGCAGAAGGTGCGTTATGGTGAGACCGAAGACGCCAGTCGTTTTTGGTGTGGGTGGAGTGATCGTTGCCATGGCTAACATTTTTGTGGAAATATTGTAGAACGCTGTAAGTTGTGTGCTTGTTTTTAGCCGATTGTCATGGAATTGGCACACAGGGCCGATATAACATATCCTGATGACAATCATGAATTTAAATACAAATTTTAATACAAATATTAAATTTAAATTTTTATTTTTAAATTTTTATTTTTAAATTTTTTATTTTTTTATTTTTAAATTTACATTTTAATATAAATTTTAATATAAATTTTAATACAAATATAAATTTCATGACAATCGGGTAAAAAGTGCAGAAGTTACAGGTTCTAGAATATTTCGACAAAAAATGTTGTTACCATGGCAACGATGACTCCGCCTACACAAAACGATAGGCCGTCTTCGCTTTACGATAACGCACCTTCATGTGAAATTTGAAAATGATTCGAGGAGAAGAACTGCAGCCGGTAGAGCGCTCACAAGGAAATCTCTGCGGCGGCGGCGGCGGCGCGACGATGCCAAACCCATAGTATCCCCACGAACTTCGTTCGGGGGATACAATAAGAGTGTCGTTATCATGTATCTTTTACGCCCTTTTTTTATGTCAACAACTAGGGAAAGATGTCACGCTATCGGAGCAGTAACACTCCATTAGACTGCAAGGTGTATGTTGGCGACCTGAGTAGCAACGCCACAACACATGAGCTGGAGCAGGTGTTTGGCTACTATGGTCCACTGCGCAACGTCTGGGTAGCACGAAACCCACCCGGATTTGCCTTCGCTGAGTTTGAAGACACCAGAGATGCTGAGGATGCGGTAAATGCACTTGATGGAAGGTACAATGACTGCAAATATTCATTTTGCTTTTGTTTCTAACGCTTGCGAAACGCAGACGTTACTAAAAAAAATAGCTACGCGAATATTAAAAAAACTTGATAGATGGCAAGGCAAAATATAGCCATGCATCCATTATCAAATGCCATAGTGGCATATTAGGAGGACAATGAGGGTACTGGAGCTGAGAATTTTGCTGGCTGCACTGTTTTGTTAACACAGGACTGTGTGCGGCTCACGAGTGAGGGTGGAGCTGTCAACCGGCCGGAGTCGCTCCCGCTTTCCTCCGCCGTCGATGCGCCGACCGTACGATCCAAACGACCGCTGCTACGAGTGTGGCGAGAGAGGGCATTACGCATACGACTGTAATCGCTCTGGAGGGCGGCGACCACGTCGCTCTCGCTCACGGTAGGCATCATTTAAGGCATCGTAATGTCGTGCGATGCAACTGTACGCATAGCACAGTTGTGCGTGTCTTTTGCCGGTTACTGAGCTACTGCTTGGTAGTTATAAGGCCATCTAGAAGTAAATGATATTCCCGAAACGGGGTATAGTTTTGTAAATCGCACTGAGTTTAGTATGTTGATACATTATCATATTTTTGTGAAGCATACTTGCCTTCCGGCTTGACGTTAAAAGCTGAGATTGTCTTAGTTGAGCCTAGCTTTTTATCAAAATATTGTTTATATATACTTTTTCAAAGCGCGAGATATTTAATATACTTCCAGCCATATGTCACCGTATAATGTCAGCCAAATGTTGGCCAGATCTCCTGGTTGTTACCCATGCATTGACAGGATGCTGGTTCAAATTCGCTGCATTATTAGTGAAAAGGTTGGCTGATGGTTATCTGGCATTAGGTCACTAAATCACATCATGTCCGTGCTCATCTGCGAATCAATGATATGACTGGCTCTTTAATGCAGGCCGTATCCCCTGATCACAATAAGAATCTGACCACACTGACAACCGTCTCAGCGAGTTGTTGAGCACTGTGTAAGGACGTCAGAGACGCGAGGCGTTCTGTCGTTGCGCACGCACACACATGCGGGTCGCCAGCACCCAGCCGTCCGTCCGACGTGAGCGCAGCTCGTCTAGATTCGCTCGGCAGACACGATGAATGACAACCATCCCTCCCCAGACACGCTGGTCTCGCCTCCCAATCTAAGGGAGACTTTCCGCCATCACGCTGACTCACCGCCATCTCTGATCGTCCGAGTTGCGTGCCAGATGCTGCGGCCGACGGCCGTCCCTCCCCAGATAGACGAGAGAACGAGTTGCTTCTCTCTAAACGAACTGAGTTGTCGAATGAGCGAGCGAGCGCGCGGTGCCACTACACGCAGTCTTCAGAGTGCCTAACGTTCAATCTTTGCCTTTGAATCGCATGTCAAAGTCGACGTGTGCCGGCTCCGGGGCAGCTTCTAGCAGAAATCGTAAGATGCACACTCTGAAGCCTTTAGGCATGCTTACGCCGCGCACTCGCTCGCTAGTCGCGTGCGAGACACCACCTACGTAGAGTATACGGCGCACACACCTTGAGGTAGTGAGATTCGCCAAGCAGTTGTTGAATTTAGAACGGCAGACACACCTGACAAGCGAACGCCGTGGCTGACCTGCAGACAGAAAGACACTGTCGGCAGAGCAGACGACCACCGCACGGTTAAGTATGTAACCACCCCAGCTAACATCCGCCGCGCTCACAGTGCCTGCGACAACAGCACTGCTCCCGTGTCACCCACCCTTTCCTTCCTCGCGCGTGAGTCTTACCTGCATGTACATCAAAGTCGACATCAAACCTTGTTGCTGATCCTCCCTCAATGAATCTGTCTAGATAAGTTTTATCGGTTGCATGGTGTGTATCCTACCTTGGCCATGTTGGCAGGCACCACGTCTAGTTGCAAAGCTGTGAAGTTAGGTCACGTTAAATTGCAGAAGTACTTGTTGCAGGGTACCAGCGGTAACAATTTTGGCAGTACGTTGTTTACACGGAGAGTTATTTCAATTTACCTAACTAAACGATGGACGAGTTGAGATCGTTTGCACACAAGGGCCTGTGCATCTTGGTCCAAGTTAAGCATTTGTACGTGGTTCTAAAATACTGTCAATGATGCAACCAATCAATAAATTCTTTATTAATCGACCATGTACTATGTGTGCATAGCGGTTTTATAACCACGACGTTGGTGGTGGCTTTTAAAAACTGGGCATGTAGAATGGGGATCCATCTAGGAGCTACATGTATAGATTTTCCATTTCACAGGCGGTCGTGGAATCTAAGAGACTAACTTACTTACCACAATAATACTAACTTGAGATATGCATTAGACACTAACAAAAACTTCTTTTACTTTCCCCACCCCCTTCTTTCTTTCTCTATTTCTTCGCCAATCCCTCCCATTCTTCCCAGTTCTTGCTCTAAGGCTCTCAGAAGAGCTCAAAGGATCTCAAATCTACTGGTACGCCATCATTTATTCCTTCTCATGCGATCCCCTGACATTAGTTAGGGGAGAATTTTTTATTTTGTTGGTTTACAGATCCGCCGACCGGAATTTTCAAGAAAAACGGAAAAAAAATAATTGAAAATCTGTATTTTTTTATTCCCGCCGACCTTTTCTCTAAGAAATAGGAATAAAAAAAATGTAAACTTGCACAAACAGTTTATAATAAAAGTAAAAATAATTACAAGTTGAGTTTTGTTTTCATTTAGTTTTCTTAAAATACTTTAATATCTTGTATAACAGTATCACTGTATTTTGACATGTTTGATCTGACAAAACGAGATTTTTTTTTTTACCCTACCGAGTCAACAACCAAAAAAAAAATTCTGTAAACCAACAAAACAAAAAAAGGTGGCCTTAGAGCCTATCCGGCTTAGTCGCAACATCGTTTCGTTACCAGCAACATATGGTAACGTATTGGTTGCAAGGCACGTAACAAGCATACAACGAACAGGCGTGGAAAGTTGTTGCCGGCAAAATTTCGACGCTGCGTCATAGCAGCGCCACCCATAGTGTTGAAATGTTATAATTGCAAAGTGTATTTCATCGCAGTGGTTTTGTCCCGTTTTTTCACCGTGCTTCCTGTGTTGTTCGCAGGTCCCGATCTCGCTCGGCCTCCAGGGGGCGCCGCCACTCTCGCTCGCACAGCGCAAGCAGGAGTCCCCGACGCGATAGGCGTGATAGCCGCCGCAAGCACTCGCCAAGCCGGTAGGTGGCGCCACCGCCATGCTGGTTGCTTTTTTAATGTGATTTATTTCTTCGCATGTCGTGTAAAGCGTGTCTGTATTTGTTCCATTTCATTTCAAACTGTGTTGTTACGTGATAGTGCGGTATAGTAGTGATATGTGTTGCGTTAGTCGCTCACATTTGATTGTTGCGTGCAGATCCAGGAGTCCATCTCCACGGCGAGGAGCGTCCGTGTCGCCACAGAGAGAGAAGTGAATGCCAGTTGGACAACCGCCATCGGTGTCAAGAAGAGAGTCATGGCTTGTTGTTTAAATTGACAGTAAAAAAGTTAGGCGTCCTGCGATGGCAGTGTGCGCTGCCATGTGGCCGCGTTTGAATCCCTGTTGTAATTAGCCGAGTGATGTTTTAGGGTGATGAGGACATTCGTGTCGTATCGTGCGAGATGTTTTAGTCACATCTTTTATTTTTCATGTGTTATTAAGCAGACACATGCTCCCCAGTGTATGGGAGGGGAGGGAGTTTTACCTTGAGCTCTGCTCACGCACACACAAGGCAGTGCATCAGAAATGGAAATTCAGTGTTAGCTGCGTAAATACGGTGTCGTGGAATAGCAGGAGTGTACGTTTTTGGTTTCTTCGCGTGTCTAGTGAAACTCGAATTACATTGTATGTTTTGAGCAGCAATGCATGACAGTATGCCAACTGCAATGCCTCGTCACTATATCTGCACATTTTCGTGAAAGTTCTGTCAATGGAATTACTTTCTTATTCTCGTCAGCTGAGTTTTGCATAGCTCTATTTTATTAGCTAGTAGTCGAGATAATATTTAATGACAGATGGCAGTATTCCTGTGCTGCAGCAGGCAAAATTAGTATTAGTCATAATTGCAGTAGAACTAAGTGACATGGAGTAGAATCAACATTGCAAATTAGTGAGATCATATGTTTGGTCATTCATGATAATCTATCACCTGGTTGTCACAGACTGTATCCACGAAAACCTGCAAGCATTTGTAAAATTTCATGTATGAACTTCGATTCTTAATAAAAATTTATTTGTTTAATAGCATATTATTTAGTAAGATTTGTGAAAAAGATTAAAAATGTTTGCCAGACCAGTGTTGGAATATCTTACATTTACACATTAGTATACAGTAAACACCCGCATAAAAGAAACTGCGGATTAAGAACCTCCAGGCTGAAATTGGACAAATAAAGCACCTATAGTATATAAGAACCACTTCAGCCTGATAAATTAAGCAGGTTCTTATAGGAAAAAAATGCCGAAAATTAAGCTGTGTTATGTTACTGTAATGCAGTTATGCTGACAATGAATTATTGCCTGTACTGTCTACTATTAGTCAAATCAATTTTCACAGCATTTGACCTTTCATTGTGTTTAATATGATAAGTAAATAATTAAAGGTGATAAATAAATTAACTAAAATGAATTTAAACAGACATAATTTCTAATATTATTATGCAGTTGGTTAATTAATTAGTGTCAATTATTCACTAATTAAAGCCAATTTTACCTAGATAATGTACACAATATCCCCCCCCCCAAATTAAGAACCTCTATAAGAACCTCTTCAGGCTGATTTCTCACTATGTATCATATATATATAAGAACCACTTCAGCCTGAAACAGAAAATCACGGGTTCTTTTATGCGGGTGTTTACTGTATTGCAAAGCTATATACAGGGTCCCCATATCCCTTAATTGAAAGTTATTGAATTTTGTCCTTTAATTTGTCCCTGAAAATGTACTCTACCAAAGTAGTTTGTTTTGTCCTTAAAGGGACAGTAGCCTCTAGGATTTTACTGCATACAACTGTACTTACTGTATAACAAATCGTCTATACCCACACGTATTTGTTACCAGATACCTAATTTAATTGTTATAATTAATTTTTTGGCTTGAGCATAGAGATATATCTCCTCTATAAATAAAACAAGTGATTGATTCGATTAATTCGCTAATAAACGTTTAATCTTCACAAGAGCAATACCCATGCACAACGTGCAGAGTATCCTTAACAATGCGTGCGGGCTTGTAACAACACTTTGGCAGCGTTCCAGAACGACCCGGGCATCTAATTTCTCCCCGTCCCGTTGAACTAATAAACGTTTTATAACACAAAGTACATGAAAACACTGTAAATACACTATACTTACTAAATTCGATTGAAACTTCTTTGTCTCTACAGATTAACAGCTTGAAATTCGCCATTTTCTTAGAAAAACTCAAATAATTTTCGGAAGGAGAAGTTTCAAACGGGAGGACTGGACGTTATCACTTACCTTTCATTTGAGCCCAAGATCGACCTCCTTGCAGGAATTCAATGGGACGGGCCATGTAAAGACCCCAAATAATGAAAAAAAAAATCGCCATTTTGCGGCCGTTCCGTTGGCATGGCGTTTTGCAGATAAACAATAGTCAAACTCCATAATCGTCAACACAAACGAAAACACATTATTGTAACATTATTTGATATCTCGTGATTATAATGAGCTATATTATAGTTAATTCTATGATAATGAGTTATATTCTATAGTATAATACTTATAGAAATTTATTAGTTATCATAATTAAAAATTGATCCAAAGTTGAACTTGTGCCATTTTGCTCAAATTCCTCATTGCGACGTCACGTGACTACTATCACTTAGACCATTTATCAAACGAAATTTGCCATTAAAGTATAAATAACACGGTTATTCCACGGGTATTAAACGACATAATTTTGTTCACTCGACACTCAACTCTCCTATTTCTAGCCTTTAAAACCAGCCCAAGATCGTTTTTCTAGGTGCTTGCATATAGCGGGATGTGTTAATCAAAGTTGACTAGTTGCAAAACGAGTGTGTGCCATTTTCGCGGTAGTTTGCCGGTGTGATGTTTTGAACATAAACATTGTTCCAAAACCACCCATTGTCAACTCAAATGCTAAGAATAGATTGTAACATAATTATTTGATATCTCCTGCTTATTATGAACTATAATAGTATCAGGAGTAAGATAATATAGAATATATTATCTTACTCCTGATAGTATAGTATATGTATTAGTTATCGCAGGCACTACGGTCCAAACTCTACGGTACAATGCTGACTGCCACCGCGGCAGTCTCATTTGCCCAATGCTACTGCGCTTTACACGCAGCGCTACTGTGACGCATGCGCATGACGTGCTGGGGTAATTTCAGACTGGGGTAATCTCAGACCGTGACACCGGCAACCGAACCTGCCGCAATACTGAGAAACCGCACAATGGCCAATGCCACTGTTAAATAACCAAATGACTTTTCAGCAGAACTCTGTGATGTCGTCTATGCATGGATGAATACATAAATAATAAAAATAAACTAGAAACGGGCAGTTGTCGCCAACTACATGTATCCCCCGTGATCTAGTATGAATGGAATATCTCTGTAAGGACGTAGAAGGCAGGTAAAGTTAAATAAGTCACAAGGTGTGCCTCAGATGTGGAAGTATATGGAATCTGGTTACCCTAGAAGGCCGAAGAGGAAATGTAAGTCGACGGTGAAGGTCAAACTAAGGTCAAGGACAGCGGTGGTTTTGGTATGCGACAGACCTTCTCCCCAAGATGTGTAAACATACCAAGTTTAGTCGCGCTAGGTCAATTAGGGGCTGAGTCGCACGCACGCACAATATTATAACTGAAACTATATGTCGTTTATAAGATATTACAATCCTTTTGCTTTTAAATGAATAAATAAGAAACACCCTCGGCCTGTAGCCCTTGGCTGGAAAGTGGTTTTGCGCAACTTATCAGATCGTGCACTTTGAGTGGTGCCACCGTCGTTGTAATCAAACTGTAGTCATTAGTTTTAAAACATTTAAAAAAAATATTTCTAATGGTGATTGAACCATGAAACTTTTTATGTAGCATAATTATAACCTAAATTAGCTGAAAATAACCCTAGAACCTAGAGTAAACTCTCCCTTTAATATTAACGTGCATGTGGTGTAGCTAGGGGTCTAGACTATAAGTTCATCATTTAGTCTATTTATTATTCAGTGTTCATAATTTGCTACACAATTGTGTCAATTTAATTGTGTGTAGGAAAATACACTTGAGTAATAAATAAAAAATATTATAATAGCATATAGCACAAAATATGATTATACGGCTATAATACGCGTTTTTATAGTCACAAACACACATTAACGGACGCACACACGTCACACGTGGGTATGGTCACACGCACGCGTGCGTGTGTATTATAGGTGTAAATTCACATTTTGAGCCGCGGGGGGGGGGTGAAAAAGTTTTGGCTGAAAAACGGTCATTCTCTTGTGAAAGTTTTTCCATGCTTGACTGGTCAATCACCATCCACTGATCACCATCACCATCCACTGATCACCATCACCATCACTGGACCATCCACGAGAGCGGAGTAAGGAATAAGTGATTACTTTTATTTCAAACTCCTTGACAGATGGCGCTCTTGCTCTGGCTTACATCCTATCAGCAGAGTTATATTCTCTCTAACCTGTATAATACAGTCGTTATGTTCCGCACGGCTACACTAACGCCTGTAAGCGAGCGCCGCGCCAGCGGTTCGCGAGCCTCGTTATCGATCGACCGGAAACGGTGTTTGACTTATGGCGGGGAATCTGATTAGCGGCGAGCAATCGAGTGTACAGAAGTAAATACGAGTAAGGAATGTGATTACTTTTATTTCAAACTCCAAGCTAGATTGAGCTCTCTCTCTAGCTTACATCATCAGCTTATCCAGTGATACATAGCCAAAGGTCAGCATAAATTTAGAACCGGGAATTTTTTATTATTACTATTAAATCTTTACCTCCGCCCACGGAGTTGAGGGGAGGTAATGTATTCGGGTCTGTGCGTTAGTGTGTGTTCGCGCGATCGATATTAGAGCGGCGAGTCAGTCAGCAGCAGCCACCAGCGAGCGACGAGTCAGCAGCAGCCAGCAGCGAGCGGCAAGTCAGCAGCAGGCGAGTCAGTCAGCAGCAGCCAGCAGCGAGCCAGCTCGTAACACATACATGTTACATGCTGGCAGAGGTATGCACTCTCCGTGAGTGCAACCTGTCTAGTTATTACATGTAATTCATTAGAAATACATATATTGAAGTTTTTTTCATGGAGAAAAAATCTGATAAATGCAATAGTGTTGAGCAGTTAAAATAATACAATTTCTGTGTGATACTGAGTGATACTATGTTACAGGGGCGGACTGGCACCTTGTGGGGGGTGGTCAGGACTTTGTGAAACTCAAAAGGCCTGCAATATCAGAAAGGTGGAAATCTTGGTGGAACCCTCACCCCCTATGGATTGGAAAAAGTCCTCGTATTTGGGGCACAATATTTTTCAGACCGCCCGATGAAGTTGTTTTTTTTTTTTTGAGGGCTTGGCCCTCTGGGCCCTCAGGCATTGCCCGATTTGCCTGAGGGGCCAGTCCGCCCCTGCAATGTTATATCAAAGTTTTACATATTGTTAAAGGACGGCGACATGAATCGGCACGAATGACAATATGAAATGACTATTTTGTAGGGCCTACTTCGGTAACCCAGCGAGCTATGTCGGCTGTTTAATCTGCTGTCGGCACTCGTGTAAAACTACTATTTTTTTTACTTTATATATGTATCTAAGGTATATATGATGACTCTTAAAAGCTAAAAGTACTTGTCACAGATTGTCCTTGAAATCTCATTGAAACAAGTGCCGCGGAGCGACAGCGCTCATCTAACGTCTACTGCGGTGACTCTGTGGTGGAGTGGTGGGATTCTAGTAAACCCTGTTAGTCCCAAATGTGTTCACATACACGCCGAAACAGTGGAATGCACAAGGATGGTATCAGGAACCTTCTCAAAGGAATGTTCGTTGGGATCGTTATGAAAGTTGCCACGAGATGGCGCGTACGTTTAAGTGTCTTCAGATTAAAGATGGAAGCTCTCATCGTACGTAGTAGCAACAACTATTTGCAAGACAGAATAGGTAAGCACTCATCCATTTACCTACGCAAGCCTACAGGCTGCAAATTGCAATAGAGAGCTGCCACCTGTAACCAATTAACGCAGGCAAAAACTGCACCAACACATGCACTGGCAGCAGCCACTGGCAGTGGCATACGTTACATGTAACATACTGACAGTACAGAATGCCATAGAAATTATACGATTTAAGGAACATACACCTTCTTTAACCAAATTTAGCTTTTGAAATTTCACTGTGACATTGTAGCCTCATACATCCAGGCATGTATAGATTCTACTAGCAAACCCGGCAGTCAAATTCTTTCTAACAGACAGTCAACAAATCCAAGTTTAACCCTCCTCTTGAGGGTCAAAAGGTTATCTGACACTTACTCTTCGCATGTCAGCAAAAAGTAGATTTCATGGTCCTTTCAATAATGCCATAAAAATGCTAGGTCACCGCTGAAACAAAAAAGTTTTTCAATCGCTCCGTCAGACCATGTCCTCAGAAAATGTCTAAAATCTGCCCTGTGCCCATTGACCTGTGACCTCCAATTTCGGCACAGTGATGGCTTTTCCTACCATGATGCTATACACCAACTATCATGAGCCTAGGTCGAGCCATTTAGATTTGTGCCGCAATTCTGCATTTCCTCCCTATACCTTAAGTTAAGGAGTGAATGTTCCCTTCTTTTACACCTCTTGACCTTTGACCCCCAGCTTCGACATCCCAACTCGTTTTGACGATCCCCCCCAATGTGCCGAATATCGTGACCGTACGTCGAGCGGTTAAGATTTGTGCCCAACTGTTGACGGACGCACGGACGGACGGACGATCAAGCGATTCTACAAGCTGCATCTGACTATGTCAGATGAGCTAAAAATCATTCACACTTTTGTGGGAACCATGTGTATAGTTGTGTGTGGCAAGTTAAAGCATTAGCTGGTGACATATATCAAACCATATATACAAAAATTGTAGTGACGAAATGTTTACAGATTTATGTTTGTACAATTAGGACAAAATATTCATTCAACAAAGATTCACTTCACCAATCCAGCTATTACAATAAAAATTAATAAATCATAGAAGTAATTACTCTAAATGGTGCACCTAAAGCACAGAACGTGTACAGAAGGTCCTCCAGAAAAGGGTCAAATGCCAAAAACTGCTCACCCTGCAAGACATGTTATAATGCAAATGAGCTGTGAGCGACAATTTGAAAACACGCGATTTCCCAGCAAACAGTAGTCCATATGCATATGCACGCAACAAGTTGATATTACCTTGATTCCACGCTGTGATAATCAACCAGAATTTCGTGTGGCCACGTATAGGCGCGCAGCCACGTATAGCTGGCTGGGTACAGCTACTAGTGCAATGAAGCAATCATAGGACACAGCAACAGACAACTTCAAACGCAGCACCCGTGTGAACATCAAGTTATCATGTCACTAAACACTATATCCAACTAAATATGAATTAATTAATGTAAAAGGACTTAATTATTATCTTAAAATAGTACATTACAGCAGGTATTCCACATACAGCTGGGAGACGGATTCCAGATTACAAGACATGAGTGGGATACCAAACATGACAGTCAACCACTTGCATACAAAAGTTACAATTCAATGCGATTAATTATACATAGTTGTAAACCCATTAGTTCGTACACGCGATGTCCACTAGCGTAAGATAGTGTGGGTTCCTAATACACAGGTCTTGGTAACGATTAAAGCCATGAACATCTTGATCTGCAACACATAGTCAACAGATACGAGTGCATGGAATATGCCGTGGCATGAAGCCATGCTCAATTGCTTCTAATACGTTTCCACAGCAAGGAACACACATACGGCACAAACCCATTTAAAGCACATTTACAGTACAGGTAAAAAATAGGAACCATAATACTGACGATTCTCCTATCGTACATTTACATCGTTGTCTGGACCGCGTACCGGCAGACACGAAACCTACAAGCCACGTTGCTTGTACGCCCACGACGGAGAACCTAACAGTCTACAGAGAGACAACTCTTGGGTATCAAGGACTGGCAAGCCAGTTAGTAAAGACGCCGACAACTTAAAACATGATGCGGCTCCACACACAGATGGGAGAGCTGTGTGTGGGGTTTGTATCTGCTTCTGTTTCTTCTCTTGCCTGGCTGCTCTCGTTAGTTTCTTGTTGGTGATGCAGACCGTGACCTGAAGAAGAGAATGTCCACAGCAACTGTACTACAACCATCACACACGTGCTTCTCCTGATGTAGCAATCTCAGTTATTACAGCTTGAGCAGACCTTTCTAGATCTTTCTAGTATACGAACACAAACATAGATACTTGTACTTTGATGTGTGTGCATATGTGTTCATCTTTCTTCTACACACCCAGTTTCCAAAAGCCTACTGAATTTCTGCTGCCAGCTTTCTATAAACCACCACAGATAGGGACCAGAAAAACCAGCAACAGGCCTGTAGATCAGCAATGTTTCTACCTGTGCGACATGCTCGCTCAAGATTTCACAATAATCAGACATCACATCTCATCAATGGGCATGCAAACAATTTTCAGTTTCACGCTGTTCACCGTGTGAAACGAATACTCTCCAACAACTTCTAGTTTCCTTGACAGCAAAACCTTCACAGCAGCCACCTAGCCATTCGTTGACAAGCCATTACCACCGATGAAGAAGCACCTCATATCACCACAAGCACCTTGTTTACATGTGCACTCACTATTACCTGTCTCTATCGGAAGTCGCGTTTTTGACCACTTTACAGTTGCCCTCTGCACTTCTCTCCCTACAATAGGAACGTGGGTAACCGATTTGCACAACGCAGACTAGCCATTATGACCAACCCTGAAGTACTGTGACCTTGAAAGCCTATGATCTCCTGACCTCGTGGATGCTGTCCTGAACTGGCAACCCGGATGATTTCCCTGTGCTTGAATGTATGCGTGTGCTGGCGTGCATGTGGGTGTGTATGCGTGTGCGTACGTGTGGGTGTGTGTGTGTATGCGTGTGCGTACGTGTGGATGTGCGCGTGTATGTGTGAGTGTCCCACGTCCACGTTCTCACATTCACTATCATTTGTATAATTCCGCAAAAACACTACATGGCTGACTTGAACTGCAGTCCTAGCTTACATGCACACTAGCACTAACACAACTATTAATACTACTTCCATCACCAAATAAATAATACGAGCGAACTCTTTTAACAATGACAAGTGTAAAGCTATATTACCTGCTCTGTCTGCGCTGAGCTCGCGGCGGTGGGCTACGCTCCCTACAAAAACAAACACAATCGACGTGTACATGACATGTAAGAGACACACGCCAATAAGATGTCACACTGTTCACAGCAAAGAACTGCACAGCAACACTCACACGCACCCGCGCACGCACGCACAGCATGCCACAGCAGGCCACATGGGAGCTTTACCTCGCAGCGACGGCGGCAAAAAAAACAAGTGCTGCGGAATAAAAACGGTTGTTTAGTCGACTATGTTACCTGCTCGGTCGCAGGCTCCTAGACATGTGCCGCCTGCAATAAAGTAAGCACCCTCGGCAATCCGACCGGCTGCCAACACGTCGGACGACTCCCGTGCGCGACGCACTCACTACATCGCGACGCAGTGTCTTTCACATCACTTAATCCCATATTTCGCAACATGAGAACCAGTAAACCTGAATACTGGGCAACTGCACTAGGAGCACAGGTCGAAAGGCATGCGACCGCGACACTCAAATCTCGAGGAAATCGCAACGTTTACTGTCATTGTCAGTGCCAGCTGCACTCACAGAAGCAGCAGAGCACGGTCATCTAGCACTAACAGCAATCTCAGTACTGTCAGATCATAGCAAGATGTTAATTCAGTAAACCGCTTATCTAAAGGTTCCTCGGCAAGCCCTTCCCTATCACTGCATGCGCTACCAATTGTTTAATAAACGTTATAAAGAACGAAACGCATGAGAGCTGACACCATCATCTGCTAGTTTACTCTAAAAGCCAAACGCGTAAAACTGGCAACAGACCAGATGCTTTAGCTGCAGGTTCGCCAAGACTGGCACCAACTACTATTCCAATCTATTCACGACTTATTCGTTAAAATCTACCAGGCCGATAAAGACACCTCAGATTTAAAATAGCCTTGTTCCACTAGTCAAATCGGCAAAAACAGTGATTATTGGAGAGCACCCACACCAACAAACTGGTATGCAGATCCGATTGCTAGCTATCTTACCAATTAGGGCTCCTGGACGGACTTCTTCTGCGCTCCCTATAGACAGAAAGAGGAAAATGTGATTTGGTTAGGGCCCAATGTAGCAACGAAACGTGGCGAGCCAAGGAGACGATCGCTGTGCCTCGTGGCTTGTAGGCATCTGCCAACGCGCCTGGGAAACTGGGCAAATCATTAAAGTAAATGATATTAATGGCCTAAATATCTACAATACACACTAACGTCGCGTAACTACTCTACATGGTTCACTGTCACCCGCTTCACTGTCTCCACTACAGCACTACACCCTGCAGTTCCCAACAATCATCACTCAAGCAACGCAGCTTGCGCATCATTGTCAACAGCAACATCATCATTCTTTGTGATTGTTATTAACAGTAAACGGACATGGGTGCTGGTGGCTGCGATTGTCAACTGGTAGCTTATGCTAGGGACACGCGAAGGTGACGCATATTTACCTGCTTCTGCTGTGACTGCGGCTCGGGCTACGACGATGACGCCGCGGTGACCTTGACCTACAACATGACGACAAGAGAACATGTTAGAAGACAGTAGTAACAACAAGACTGACACAAAGAATTCTGGCTAGTCATTCACATGCTCTATACCTACACCTACCTGCACTGTGAAAATTACGTACAACTGCCTGACTAGCTAGGACTAATATCACCTGATAGCTGCTTCTATGGGGCAATTGACACTATGAGTCACTGGCTGTGGGCAGTCAAAACTGTTTATACTAGGATCTATAATGGGCAGAATATAATTTCTGTGATGCAGTAGAGAAGTGTAAAGTGCAGTGCATGTTTCAATTATAATTGCCATTATAGATAAAGTAAGAATACCATGCGAAAACAACTTCTTCGGAGCAGGTTCTTAAAAGAATTTATGTAAACGATGTACGTCTCACCTATAGGAAATAATGTTACAGACTGTGCATAGCAGTCTAGTGTAGTGTAGTGTAGTGCAATGTAGTGTAGTGTAACATAGTTTATTGTTATGGTATGAAATTTACTGCTCTAAAAATTACGACAATGAACTGATGCTGGTGCTGGATAATAACAATGCACACGGCTCCATCTTCAAGTCTTGCACAGCGCTGATGTCTAGACGTTAACTGCCTACACTGCAACCTACACTGCTTGTAGAATTACTAGAATAGTAAATCGGAACGACAGATGAAAACTGATGACTAGTGAAAGAGTAGATGGAGGGTGAACTTACTGCAACAATTATCACTTCAATTCTGCTATTACTGTATACTGGAACACGGATCAACTTGCATGATACTTGCAAATACACACCACTAGCTAAATTGTGGGGAATAATTACTTAGCTATATAGCCATAGAGGCTAGTATTTGTTATGTAAAATCCAATCTAGGCACATTAAAAAGCATGTTAAATTAGATCCACAAAAGAGAATGGACCTACGTGATTACTACACTACATGTCAGGCAGCTAAGCATGGCTGCTCTGCACATCTCCACTTCGCAATTATGATTACCTTCATTACATGTACTTGTAACATTCACACTCTTACACATAGTTTAACTGCACCTTCGAAGCGAGCTGTAGAGGAAAGAAGCTGGTAGTTGTTGGGGTTGTCACGATGATGCTGGCTGGGTTGGTTGTGGAGTTGCCACATTGAAGTTGCCATGGTGATGTGGTGGCCATGGTGATGCTGATAGGCCAGTTGTTTTAGGTGGTTTTCTAGTGCTGCTGCTGCCTGGGTGGTTGTTGGGGTGGCGGCAGCGCTGGCAAGCAGTCGAGGGAGGATGTCTGTGCTGTGTGACCTGAGCGCCCCTAGGGCTGGCGGTTTGATGCGCCAACAGGCAGATCCCGTGCGCGACTACTGTGTAGGAAGCTTAATGCGCTGGCGATGGTAACCATGGCAACATGAAGTGTTGGCAGACGTTGGGCTGCGAGACGTTCCGAGCAGGTCCGACGTGGGGCTGCACCGGCCACTAGCTGAACGGCAGCGCGTGACAGAGACGGCCGTGATGCGATGGTGAAGGTGTGACGGAGCTGACAGCTCACGGCTCGCGAGAGCACATCATGTACGCGCGAAAACAGCTGAGAGTTGGGAGAGAGAGGAGACGGTTGATTCCCTGAAAGGTTCACACGTCACGACTTTAGTATAAATGATACGGTACAATAACATGACAACGTCACTGTCATACGCATAATTGCATGCACCCATTCTGCATGCCAAGTAAAAATTGCACAGGTGAATTACATTGTAAAAAATGCACACACAAAAATAGTTTGCGAAACTTGTAATAATTGACAAAATTAAATATAAAACAACACTAATACTTTTTGCATAAATGAAAAATTACTTCACCGCACCGACGACCTACGACCGATGACTTACGGCACCGATACCACCAATCGAAATAGAACAAAGAAGTGTAAATCAATCACCACCCAGTAAATACTACACACTATATCATTATCATACCAAAATTAGCAGAGTTTTTACCCACTCAACAATTGGTTTTTTGGCCCTGGTAACTGGGTAAAATGCTTGGTCCGTTTGGGTCTTAGCATAGTTCCTTATAGTCTAGATAGTAACCCTGCCGAAAACTGTAGCAACTCTAGTAATGTTAAGACCCCTCTTGTAATAATTCACTGCCTGTGTCATAGTTTTTATCAATATTTGTAGTTTGTTTAACACTAATATTGTGCTACTTATAACATACAAACTTGAATAAGTCTGAAATAAACTACAGCTTTCTACATTACTATTCGCTAAGATAGGATTCCAAGTGACCTAAATCATTTAAAGGGATCGTTTACTCTAGGTTCTAGGGTTATTTTCAGTTAATTTAGGTTAAAATTACGCTACATAAAAAGTTTCATGGTTCAATCACCATTAGAAATATTATTAAAAAATGTTTTAAAACTAACGACTACAGTTTGATTACAACTGGTGCCACTCAAAGCGCACGATCTGATAAGTTGCGCAAAACAAATTTTCAGCAAAGGGCTACAGACCAAGGGTGTTTCTTATTTATTAATTTAAAAGCAAAAGGATTGTAATATCTTATAAACGACATATAGTTTCAGTTATATTATGGATAAATTTGTCCTAAAATGAACATCGTTCAGTTAAATAGCATTTAGGTATAAATATAATTGCACCTTTGTGATTAGCTCTCGGTCTGTAACGTGCAAAATAAATTGGCAAATGCGCAACTTTTTCAGGGTGGCAGCACGGTCGCGGGTGTCAATGGCGCCGTTCAAATTTCGTAGCGTTGATGTATAATTAATTATAACAATTAAATTAGGTATCTGGTAACAAGTACGTGTGGGTATAGACGATTTGTTATACAGTAAGTACAGTTGTATGCAGTAAAATCCTAGAGTCTACTATCCCTTTAAATACAGGTGCAAACTCGTTTATGGATGCTTTAGACTGCTAGTCACCCAGTTTATCATTTAGATGTATTATGTTCTACCAATGACAATCAACCACCTTTGTACCAGAACCTTCATCCCTACATGTTCGCACGCAACACCCCACTACCACAAACACACACATCAATCACATTTCCTTATGATGCCAAGCAAAATCCTTATCCTTATAATGGTCACACTGCAATCCAAACTTATTTGCTATGTCACCATCGCTCTCACACCTCTCATTACACTACAAGAAATGTAAAAACACTACACACCACAACGTTACCACTGCCTCTCACATACTCTTTGTATTTGTGTGTCAAAGTAATATTGAGACCCATAAATTAAGCGTAGTGCGGTGGGATACAAACCTTGATCGTGGGTAGTAGCGTTCACTCCTCTGGGGCATACCTCCTCCGCCACCCATCCCACCGCCACGACGACCGCCCCTACGACTCCTTCCGCTGGACATTTCCGCCCTGATGCGGACACCACAACAACGCCTGCAACAGCAAACACAAGAGCATTGCAACAGAATCACTCAGAAATGAAACCCAACATTTTAAATTCGGCATCAATTCACACGTTACTGGTATTGCAAATAAACAAGAATCTACAGCCTACAGGGTGCAACTTTATAATGTTAACCAAAGAGTAAGGAATTGAATTTCAATATGGGATGACGGAAACAAAGAAGATAAACCTGAAGAGATTTAAATTGACTTGAATTAAATAAAATGCAATAAACTGTGATATCTAAGAAATGGTGATACTAGTTACTCACGCTCCATCCATAGCCCTGACAGCATCTTCTGCATCACGGGTGTCTTCAAACTCTATGAAAGCAAAGCCTGGTGGTTTTCTTGCGACCCAAACGTTACGAAGAGGCCCGTACTTGCTGAATGACGACTCTAGCTCATGCTCGGTTGCATTATTGCCCAAGTCTCCAACATAGACCTTACAGTCCAAGGGCCACTCCTTCATCATACTCATACTGTAAGAGATATAGAATGTGAAACGATGCACGTCTTACATGCAATAATAGCCACGAGCGACACAAAACTGAGAAAAAAAAAAGGATACACAAGACGCCATATTTACACTCTTTCAGTCTTTGTTACATGTTCTCTATCCTTGAACCGTAAGTTGTACTTGTAAGTTGTAGTAAAACAGAACCCAACGACTGCTGTACAGAAAGGTACATTTTAACTTCTTACTCTACACTGTGACTTGAACTTCTTTGGGTATAAAGACCTGGATACCGACAGACTTTGGAGTTAACACTATATACCGTATGGAGCGTACATACCTTGAAAGTATGTTATTTGCAAACAGAATAACTAAGATGGACGACTTCTCTTGCTGCCTTGTTTGACACGTGACCACTATTACCCGGCCGACCAATCGGAAAGCCCGCAGCTCTAGACGGGTAGCGTCTATTTTTTCCGTACCGCAAATGCGCAAACGTCCTACACGGGTTCCTCTGATTGGCTGCTTTGATTTGCTTTGACCATAGCTTTGACGCAACAAACCTTCAAAACAAGAGAACAAACGCTCATTTGTAAATATTTGTTTTAGTTCATCATCAGTAGATAAGTAAGTTTTCTGATGTATTTTCTATGAAAAACACACATTTTACTCATTAATATAAAATATAATATCACTATAATTCTTTGTGTAACTGTGTTATTTTTATCTTAATCTCAAGTTATACCCCGCACGTCAAATTCTTTCTAACAGACAGTCCCAACAAATCCAAGTTTAACACCTCGCTCTTGAGTGGTCAAAAGGTTATCGTGACACTTACTTTTCCAGTCAGCAAAAAGGTAGATTTCATGGCGCTGTCTCAATAATGGTCGGGCGGCGCATAACCTGCTCACGTGGTGGGGGCAGTTCCGCCGGGGTAGTTGTGGCTCTGAAACACTAACTTGCGATGTTGGGTTGTCGGACAGCAGATGTCCTCCGATGAAAACAGTACGAGTACTAGTGTCACCGACTGTAAGCTCACTGTTGATAGTCTGTTAACGCGCTCGCAGCACGCTGCCACCATGTTAACACGCCAGTATAAACATAACTCAGAGTGAAAGATAACACACATAGTTTATTCGTACACTTCTTGTTCCCGCAATCTTCCAACTACCACGATCACACCACGTGACCCTTCACACATACAGGGCGGGAACATGGAAACAATACGCGGTGTGATAAGCACGCCGGTAATTACTCCATGTGCGTTCCAAATTTTGCGGGTTAGGGGGGTGTTTTTCAACTTCTAAAGCGGGCCCGCGCGGGAGCAAATAGGCCGCCCCTTTACAAAGACTATCCGCGCAATAAGCCCTCGGGATTCGTTCAAGTCAAGCACAGCGCCCGCAGTAGGCCCCCTCATGGTTCCCCTCCATTCCCTCCACTCTGCCCTCCACTTAATTGTCTGCAAGACCTCCGGGTAGTAGGGGTCAGGGTAGGACTCTTTCATTGTGTATGCAATAGGGGTGGGATATTTTTATGTGTATGCAATAGGGGGTGATATTCTTCAATTGTGTCTGCAATAGGGGGTAGGGTTTTCCAATGTGCAGTTCGCACTAGGGGGCCTATTATTTTTAGTGAGAACGCACATGGGGTAATACCGGCATATATAGTGACCCCGGGATAGTGAACCCCCCCCCCCGGGATGTGTGCGTGTGTGTGTGCGTGTCTGCGTCACTGATCTCTATAATATAATATTATATTATAGAGATCAGTGGTCTGCGTTCGTTTCGGCCCTGGTGAGTAGGCCCTCTAGCGGCTGTTACGATCAGGAGCGGTAATCATTAACGTTCATGTTTGTTGGTGGACAAATTTAGATGTCCAACGCAAACATGCAAATACGCAATAATGTATCAAAGACAATGTTCGAGAATTAGGTAGGCCTATATTGGCAAGCATCCGAAAAATTCATGATAAATATAAAATAAACACGCGAACTTAAGCCGCGTTCACACGGTCATGATTTGGCTCGAGCCAAATGGGCTAGATTTGGCTCGGGCGCATAATTGAGTCGGCGCGTTCACACGTACGCAAGTGAATACTGTCTGTCAAATTCAAATTCAAATTCAAATAAATTTTATTGCAGCAAATATCTCAGCAGATAGAAGTTGGCAGTATGTCGCGAGAATGGCTGTTGTTTACTATTTAGAGTGTTTACTTACGTTCCGAGTTTAATTATCAATCTTGAAAACGTGCATCCTGATTAAATTTTTCGAATTTTTATACTGTTTTGGAACTGTTATACTGTTTTGGAATTTTTATACTGTTATAAAGTTATAATTTTTATACTGTTTCAACCGATTCTAGTAATTTCTACCTCTCCTACCGCTCGCCGAAAGCATGGTGCTAAAATTTGTGCTCGGCCTGGTCCGACGTTTTCGATGGGGCCAAATCTGGCTCGGGCTAATTAGGCTCGGGCCAAAAAACGTCCGTGTGAACGCTCGGCTCGAGCTAACCCGACCAGGCTGTGTGACTAACGTCAATACACCGTCAAACAATAGGTATTCTAACCCTAGCAATACCGTTTCTTGGAGCTAGGCTCGAGCCAAATCTGGCACGGGCCTAATTAGGCTCGGGCCAAAAACGTCCGTGTGAACGCGCCTATAGTTTAGTAAACAGCGTAATGATTTGAAAGTAGTAAATGGGCGCACAATACGCGCACTGTTTCGTATCACTATTTTATCAATTTCTCATAAAATAATGTCGGATTTTTTAATATCTTTGGCAACTTTTACTAGTGCAAATCTTATTACATAGGATACGAGTAACCTGGTCGCTGTAAAACGGGAGTTGTGGTAAAAGAGCGTTAAAAATTGTAACGGAAAATCTACTTGTGGCAGCAATCGGAAAAACCCATTCGGCTCTTTCCGTCATTCCTAGAAAAGAGTTCCGCTCATATGTTCCGCTTGAATAATGCAACCACAAAACATCGCGTCAGCTTTAGCAGAGCATATAAATTTATATTATAAATTTTATATTTGATTATTTCTGTGGGTACCCATCGAGTAATCGAGGTGGGAGCGAGTACCCGTCTGGCGTCTATTTTTTCCGTAGCCGCAAATGCGCAAACGTCCTACACGGGTTCCTCTGATTGGCTGCTTTGATTTGCTTTGACGGCAACAAACTTCAAAACAAGAGAACAAACGCACCGTTTGTAAAATATTTGTTTTAGTTCATCATCAGTAGATAAGTAAGTTTTCTGATGTATTTTCTATGAAAAACAACATTTTACTCATTAATATAAAATATAACTAATCACCTATAATTAACAATTCTGTGTGTAACTGGTGTTATTTTTCATCTTAATCTCAAGTTATGAGAGGGTTTGGGCTCTCGTAACCACTTACTACATACGTAGCGTATGCGTACTCGGCCTATAGCAGCTGAAGGGGTCGTTGTCGTATCAGGTACTACAGATATGTACCCGAGGTACGTATATGTATACACAAGTGTACCAGACCTGTATCTTCTCTCTCAGCATATATGTATCCTGTGTTTACATAAACGTACCTGCCCCTGAGATGGAGATCGAATGAAGACGGTCATGGAGGAGGAGTAAGGGGCAGGAGGAAGAGGAGGAGGAGGAGAAGGAGGAGGAGGAGAATGAGGGAAGAAGGCGATGGAGTAGGGGGAGGAGGAGGGGAGGAGGAGGAGTAGTGGAGGAGGAGGGGAGGAGGAGGAGGGGAGGAGGAGGAGGGGAGGAGGAGGAGGAGAGAAGGTGATGGAGTAGGGGGAGGAGGAGGAGGGGAGGAGGAGGAGGGAGGTGATGGGGTAGGGGGAGGAGGAGGAAGAGGAGGAGGGGAGGAGGGGGAGGAGGAGAAGCGGAGAAGGTGATGGAGATCGAATGAAGTAGGTCATAGAGGAGGAGGGGCAGGAGGAGGAGGAGGAGGAGGAGGATGAGAAAAGGTGATGGAGAGGAGGAGGAAGAGAGAAAAGGAGTAGGGGGAGGAGGAGGAGGGGAGGAGGAGAAGGAGGGGAGGAGGAGGAGGGGAGGAGGAGGAGGGAAGTAGGAGGAGGAGGATGAGGGGAGAAGGTGCTGGAGAAGGGAGAGGAAGAGAAGAGAGAGGAGAGAAGGTGATGGGGAGGAAATAGGATCGCAAGAGGAGGCGGATGACGGGAAGGAAGGGAGGAAGAAGGATGGAGGGACGGAGGCAGGAGGAGGAGGGAAGAATGGTGATGGAGCAGAGGGGGAGGGAGGAGGAGGGGTGGATGAGGAGGAGTGGATGGAGGGGGAGTGGAGCGACAGACGGGAGGGACGGAGAGGAAAGATAATGTATGCGAGAGTAGGGGAGCAAGGAGGAGGAGGAGGAGAGCAGAGAGGAAGGAGGAGAGAAAGTGATGGAGCGTAGGGGGCGAGGAGGAGGGTGAGAAGGAAGAGGAGGAGGAGGGGGGATGGAATAGGGGAGAAGGAGGAGGAAGGAGGAAGACAGGGAGGAGGAGGAGGAAGAGGGGGGAAGGAGGAAGAGCGGAGAAGGTGAAATGGAGATCGAACATAAGAGAAAGGTCATAAGAGAGAGAGAGGAGGCGGGGGGCAAGGACGGAAGGAGGAGGAGAAGAGGAGGAGGAGGAGAGAAGGTGATTGGAGTAGGGGGAGGACGAGAAGGTGGGGAGGAGACGGGAGAGAGAAGGAAGGAGGAGGAGGAGGAGGAGAGAAGGTGAGAGTAGGAGGGAGGAGAGGAGGGTGGAAGTGAGGAAGAGGAGGAGGAGGAGGGGATAAGGAATAGGGGGAGGAGGAGGAAGGAAAGGAGGAAGACGAGGAGGAGGAGGAGGAAGGGAAGGAGGGAAGGAGGAAGAGCGGAGAAGGTGATGGGATCGAATGAAGAGGTCATAAGAAGGCAGGAGGAGGGGCAAGAGGAGATGGAGGAGCGAAGAGGAAGGAGGAGGAAGAGAAGGTGATGGAGTAGGAGGAGGAGGAGGTGGGAGGAGGGAGAGGAGAGAAGAAGGAGGAGGAGGGAGAAGTGATGGAACAAGGGGGGGTTTGGAGGCAGGAGGTAGGATCACCTCTCACCGGCTTGCTTCAACTCTATACACATGTCGTCCCCTCTCCTGCCTCCTCCTCCGCCTCCTCCCTCCCTAGCCACCTACTCCCTGCCTCGCCATCACCTTCCTTCCCCTCCTCCATCCTCTCCTCCTCTCCTCCTCCTCTTCCTCCTCCTCTTCCCCCTAAACTCCAACACGTCTCCCTCCTCCTCCTCCTCCTCCTCCCCCTACTCCAACACCGTTCTTTCCCCCCCTCCTCCAACTCCTCCTCCTCCTCTCTCCTCCTCCTGCTCCTCCCTACATTCCAACCCTTTCAGCCTCTCCTCGCGTCCTGCCTCGCATACTCCTCACACTTCATCCGCCGGTTCTCCTCGCTTCTCCTCCTCCGCCTCCTGCACATCACCTTCTCCCCATCCTCCCCCGCTATCCGCTCCTCCTCCCTCCCGCCTAACTCCATCCCTTCTCTGCCTCCTCCTCTCCTCTCCTCCTGCCCTCCTCCATCTATGACCTTCTTCATGTCGAATCTCCCTTAACTTCTGCGCGGCTCCTCTCCTCCCGCCGCTCCCCTCCTGCCTGCCTCTTCGCTCCTCCCCACCTCCTCATGCCCGCGCTAACAGCGCAATCCTCTCCTCACTCTCCTGCCTACTCCTCCCCTACTCCTTCCTCTCCTCCTCTTACCCTTCTCCCGCCTCCTCTCCTACTGAGGGCCTACTCCATCATCTTCTCTCCTGCCCCTCGCCTCCCCTCTTACCTACGTCACCTTCTCCTCCTCCCACTCCTCCTCCTCCTCCCCTCCTCCTCCACCTACTCATCGCCTTCTTCCTCCTCGCTCCATCCTCCTTCCTCCTCCTGCCCCTCATACTCCTCCTCCATGACGGCGTCTTCATTCGATCTCCATATCAGGGCAGGTACGTTTATGTAAACACAGGGGTACATATAATTCTGAGAAATACAGGTCTGGTACACAATTGTGTATACTAATCAATATACGCAGGAGGCAATAATGACAAACCTGATAACTGGACAAACCAATAATGACAAATCCTGAATATACGTACCTCCCGGGTACATATCTGTAGTACCTGATACGACAAACGACCCCTTCAGCTGCTAAGCGAGTACGCATACGTAAGTATGTAGTAAGTTGTTACGAGAGCCCAAACCCTCTC